>NW_017100127.1:400323-404422 GCF_001263275.1 Habropoda laboriosa | reverse complement strand
TGCATTTTGCAGTTTTTATTAGACTTTTGTTCGATTCAAGTTCGAATGGGTTCAGTTTGAGTAATCTAAGAATGCTTCCTTGTAGAAGATTCCGATTATTAAAATGTACCGGACAAATTAATTGTATTAGGTTTAAATTGTCCACTTTGAAAAAATATAACAGCTCTGAAATTGAACATTTTTATTTCAAATAAAATGTATAATGTTCGATACACTTTTGCCAATGTGTTGCAAGAGCATTAATTCCGCAAACCTAATTTACATAAAAAAAAATTATACTCGGTGGTCTACTTCGGAATTAATTCGCTACAGTTTGCTAAGTCCAGGGATCACCATCGCTGCAGATTCATATAGTAACGAATTGGAGGTCGTACATCAAACGCTGAAGGTACAGCCACCAGCCTGGGTCAACAAAAAAGGCTCTAACTCTTTGCATGACAACGTCAGACTACTTATAGCAAGCACAACCATACAAAAATTGCACAAACTGATTTATCTCCAACCGATTTTCACTTTTTCCGCTCACTTTCCTTCGTTTCCGCACAATTTCCTTACGCAAAAACTAATTTAGGAAACAGAAGGATATTGAAGACGCCTCTCAGCAGTTTCTTCCTCTTGGAGATTCGGATTTTTATATACTCTAATTAATGCTCTTCTAATACACTGGCAAAAGTGTATCGAACGTTAAGAAAATTATTTAGAATGAGAATGTTTAATTTCAATGAAGTTATGTTTTTTTCAAAATGAACGACTTAAAACCGAGGAAACATTCAGGATGACCTAATATTTACGAGGACATCCTTTCTGCAAGCAGTGTAATAAAAATGTTGGTTTTTTAATACGTTACGTTCTTCATACGATGAAATTTTCGCAATTATTTCTGCAAGTATTAATTAATTGCTTTTTGTCTACACAAGTCTGCCTTTCAGTTCGCCCGTAATTCAATCGTACTTTTATATCGATTTCACAAACGTTAAGTGAATAATGATACAACGCGAGGAGAGAAGTTTGACCAGTATCTACTGCAAACTTAGAATTCCTCGAACATTGAAACCGTTGCTCTTAATCTTTCTCAAGCCATGGTTTAACCTAAATACGCGGATGCATTATTTTATCCGTTCTAATTGCTATTTATCTTCCAATTTACTGACAGCAAACTTCAGTTTTATTCCTTGGGGGGAGAAACAATGGAAAATAATTGTTCCTATACTTTAATGAAAATGATGTATGACGAAAGTATTGTATAAAATTTTCCACGATTTATACGACACAGTAATTTTTTTTCTATTGTACGTACTGCTTATTAATTGTAAATACCTGAACAATTTTTTAACAAATAAATTACTCTGAAATGAAGATACTGCAAAAGCAGCGTTTAAAGAATTTTTTAATTCAGGGACTAATAATTTTTATAAATTTGAAATAATAAAATTAGTTAATTGTCGGAAAATGTGTATAGAATCGTGTGGAAATTATTTTGATTACATAAATTATTTTTTGAAGAAACACGGTGTATCTGAAGCTTCATTTCAAAAAACGATGTTTCATATGCACCAATTTAATAATAAAGAAACATATTGAACACGTATAGTATTGTTTCTGCTGATATTTGAAGTGAAAGAATGTAAATATCTAAACAGATCATCCCAAAAAATTTCATTACACATATCTCTCATTTCTATATTTCAAAGTGACGAGTTCTTAAAATTCGAACAATTATCGATAATTATATTCACCGAACAACTGGCCTGTTATGTTTCATAAAACAAAACGAACCAATTTGTATTATTACCGACGAGACGATCAAATTTAACAGCAATATTCACATATCGCCTAGAAACTTGACGGGATGAAATTCCATTCTACGAATTAATCCCAAACTATTAAGCACAAGGAATAATTACATAATTAACGACACGCTTAACGTAAAACTTTTACCTTCCAGACAACTCCATTTCCAGTTACGAAAGGTACTTGGGTGGGACGCAAGTGCCACATGGTCGATTAAAGTCGGATTCCGCGGTCGACGATAAGTCACAGAAACAAAGTAGCCAAATTGCCAAGGAACTCTCGGACTTGGTGATTTACTTGCAAGCTATTAAATTCCGTGGGCTGAATACGACTCCAGGAACTACCACAACTGGGAAAACGCGTCATCAACCACACACTGGGCCGGTTCAGAGGCACAGTATTGCTGGAATAGGAGCTACCAGCATCGGTGCCTCTTCAGGATCACCACAGTCTTTATCAACATCAGCTTCGCTTGCAAGCGGTGGCAGCAACATTGAAAATCTTTTCAGGTGTGTCTTGTGTGATAATGATAAATGTCGTGACAACGTTGGTGGATACGAATTATACGAGTTGTGACAATAACCATTCGAGGATAACTAAAATACTATTATTTTGTAAGTTGTGTACATCAGTTATTAAAAATTTCAATAATTAGACGGACCATTTATTGTGAAAGTGGTGTGTCCATTTTTGGAAAAAATTGAGGAAAAAAGTAATTTACATGGAATTTAAATAGGAAACCGACAAGGGAGAATACAGAGGGGATAGTTGGTGTAGTGCGCAAAGCCTCGGCTTTGCTAAGCCGAAGGTGCCAGGTTCGATTCCCGTTTGGGTCCATCGAAATTTTTCCGTCAGTTCCTACATTAGTATGAAATTTTAATTTATAGGAAATTTATATTTTAAAATACCCATTGTGCTTTGATCGATTGAAAATTCGTTAGTAAATGACATTGTATAATTATTTATAACGAAAGTGGGCAAGATTCCATTTCCCGTAGTCTAATTAAACGCTAGGTAAGCTAAAAAGTTAAAACTAGTAATTTACAATTAAAACTCACCATGTAATACGAAAATCCAGGAGTTTAAAATCGTGACATTTACACATGACATTATACATGACAAGTATAATAATGTATAAATTACATCAGTGCAGTTAGTTTGCTAAGTAATTGTTAGAAACAGTAGAATTTTATTGCTGATTAGACAATATTCTCTTTAACGAAATCATATAACTATATTAATAAATGCATATCAAAATATTTCAGATCCACTCGTGGAGTTCCAGCCTGCTTCCAATGTTCTTCCTTGAACGAAAGTACAGCAAAGAAGATCTGCAGAAAACAACCTTTGGGCGTTGTTGCTCACGCAGAAACACAGTTAATTCGAACGTATCCAGCGGGAATGCGTATAGATTCGACAAATTTCAACCCCGTCATTTTTTGGGCTTTCGGCATTCAAATGGTAGCGCTAAATTATCAAACCGACGATGCTGGACTGAACTTAAACGCTGCTATGTTTGAGCAAAATGGACAATGTGGATATGTGAAGAAGCCTTCGGTTATGTGGGACAAAGCCCACATGATGTACAGGTATGCATAGATATGTATTCATATTTCAATTATAGAATTGTAAGCTGAACTTCTAATTAACATTATAAGTTGAAACCTCCCTAAATTTATTTAAAGCTTTAACTCTTCGAGTTTCAGTGTGATGGAAGTGAATGATAAATTGGCGTTTCCTTTTACACTAAATGTTCATTATAGGTACTAGTTAATTAACCAGAATTGAAGCCATTTTTATCCCAAAATTAACAAATTTTATACCACTAAACATAGTACTAAACAATGTACTAAAAAATAGTACTAAAACAATGAGACACAAAGGGTTAAAATACTATTTCCATTTAATTAGCTAATATTTTGAAACTTTCCAGTCCTACAATTCCATAACTTGCTTTTGATAGTTACGTCTTAAATGCTGAAAGAATAATTGATTTCTCTATGTATACTGTATTTATTATGTTAGTAGTATAAATAATATCTCTTGATTTCTATAATTTGTGAGAAATTTTACCTAACTTTAGCACCAAAACCAAACTGTTATTTCCTAATGCCCACGTTTAATTTGACATTCCTTTAACAAATTAAATTCTAGATTCAGAGACGTACATATTTCAATGCAATATGAACCTAATTTCTAGACGATTCAATCCTTGGGACAAAGAATTTGATGGACTTCATTCAGCACACTTGACACTTTCAATAGTATCCGGCCAATATGTTTCCCCGACAAATTTCGTCGCCAGCAC
>NW_017100127.1:375017-400110 GCF_001263275.1 Habropoda laboriosa | reverse complement strand
CTAAGCATAAAACGAAAGTAATACAAAACAATGCCCTGAATCCTATTTGGAACGAGAAATTTTGCTTCCAAGTAATGTTCAAGGACCTCGCTTTTTTGCGTTTCGGTATCGTCGAAGCGAGCTCTCACCATTTGATCGCCCAACGAGTCATCCCTTTGAAATGTCTGAGACCAGGTTACAGACACGTACGTTTACGTTCCTGCAAGAACAAACCTCTGGCGTTGTCCACGCTTTTTATTTACTCCCGCCTGGAGGAGGAGAGCCTTGACTACAACGCCTGTTGCCGTGATCACAAGGAATCATCGAAACGACCGTCGTCCGGTAAAGAACCAGAAAAATTGACCACCGTCGACCCTGGATTAGGCGGTGTAACGTTGAAGAGAAGAATGTTCTTCCTGATGGTTTATCACGTTATACCCGACGAGCCGTACACCATCCTGAAAGTTACGCAGGAGAGCACCACGCAAGAGGTGATGTTGCAAGCTCTTCAGAAAGCGGGAATATCTGCGGATCGCGTCGACGAATACATTCTGGTCGAAGAAGTTTCCCGCGGCTGGGAGAAGAAAGACAGGGAAGAGCTACCGACTCAACGCGTGTTAGATCCAACGGAACATCCGCTCCAGGCGCAAGCTTTGTGGAAAGGACAAGGTCGTTTTCTACTGAAAAGGGTAGGCGATGATCCGAGTAGCAGAGCTTGGTTAGCTTCTATCAGAAGCACGGCTGATCACTCGAAGCTCGACTCTGATCGAGACACGTCCACGCACATTTGGGACGAGGCTGATACTTTCTTAGTTTGCATTTACAACGTTTCACCGGACATACCGTACGCAATACTTCGTGTTCCTATAAGCAGTTCCGCTCAAGACGTTCTAGCCCAGGCTTTAGTGAAGGCTAGAAGAATGGAGGATCCCATGAAATTCGCTTTGGTCGAAGAACTGGAATGGGGTGGAACTAGCGCTGTTGGTAGCGGCAATCGTCAATTGAGAGTCCTGCGTGACGATGAAAACGTCTATAGCACGCAAGCCTTTTGGAAGACGCTCGGAAGATTCATTTTGAGAGAGAGAGAACAAGCAATTCCGAGGCGACACCTTTTGCCGGCCACTTTGGACAGGCTGAGCAAAGGTTTCTCCGTAGGAAGATCGGTTTCCCTGCCAGGCTCTAGCAAGGAGAAGGTGCCTGTCTCGGAGGCTCTTTCCGATCCGACTTCCAGAGGGTTCAGACATCGTTTGCTGATGCATGGTCGTAGAAGGGAGGTTCACTCCGACGGTGAAGATACCCGCGAGTCGGATATCCTAAACGCTGCCCTTCATTTGAAAAAAGTATCTCTAAGGAAATTAAGGGTGTGGAAGTCATAGTGGCAGTCAAGGGCGACGTCGATATCATCGATCTTCGCCACTCGGAGGAACCAACCGTAAACTACGATTAATGAAATATCATTGCACTTCGAGGTGAAGGCCAGATACAACAATGTGAACCGACACTTTTGCAGCAATATTCACGAACGAAACCTCGAGGATCGTTTCACGTCGCTTCGGGAAACTCTACCAACAATCAGTATTCGAATAATATCACACAAATGAAGAAAACTATAAAAAAATGCCTAATTGTACTCGACACTGCTTAAATATGTATAATCTGGGTCTTTAAATCACACGAGGACAAACCGGTGTTAGTAATAAACAGTACCATCGGTTCAGACAGAGTTTGATTGGACGTAAAATTATGAAATATATGAGCAACTTCTCGAGAAAGTAAAAACCAGCTGTATTACGTTCAAACAATCTTCTTAACATATTTATGCGGCATCACTAGTAGTCACCCAGGCTGTTAAATTGGAACTGATCAATGGCTCCATATGTATACACCAATATTTTGTTTTTGTTTTTTTTTTGTTTTTTATGTATAACGATATATGTATATATAATTTGTATTTGAACTCTCGAAGAGAGACTTTTACAATAGTAACATCCTTGGTAGCCTTTCCAATTTTATGATCATCATACTTTTCTAGTCACGTTAGTATTGTATAAACGTACAAACTGTACTCGTATGATCAGGGAAATGTGTTCCTCTAATGAAGTGATCGAACGAAATTCTCACGGTTCCCAAAGAATTTTTCTCAACGGATACGAAGAAATGTTTTTCATCGCAAACTTTTCATTCGTTAGATTAAATTCCTTTTGTTTGTAAATTAACCGCGAATTTGTTCTCCATATTTTTTTACACACTAATGTATATATTTTTTAATCTATACAGTATATTTTAATATACGTATATATTTATATTCAACGCGTACATTCTATTATTAAAAAGAAAAAAGAAAAAACACTTTGCCTGTCGATGTTACAAAAGGGCTTGGCTGATTTGATTGAGAATCAGGAGTAAAATTTAAAGTGAGAAAAATTAAATCAGACCTAACTGATTAGTTTTTGTGTTCTTTTTTTCTTCTTCATGAAACACGAAGCCAAATATCAATTTTTACGTGGACACGACTTACAAACGGGACCTGATTCTTTTTTTACAAACATTGTCTTGTCCTTCGAGTAATTAATGCTTGCACTTTAAGTACCTGACTCGTCTGTAAAAGTTCTTTTATTCGTAATGTAATCTTCAATTAGTATCTCGATCAATATGTAACAAATCGTGCAGTCGTAAATATCCATTTATAATTTAATCGAATATTCCCATACGTTTCGACGCCCAAGACACTTTCTTTCACCTACTGCATAGAATCAAAAGTTGCAGACACATTTTTATATAACTTTTATTCTTTTTCTATTTTCATTATTTGTACATGAAAAAGAAAGACTTCACTGGATGACAATAACAAATGATTTCTCTTGTGTTTTTCCAGTCTTTTTATAAAATCATAGTTTTTAAGCGCACGCTTTTTAAAAAGAAAACTTCGATGCAAAAGCCGGACTGCATGATTCTTTCTCGCAGAAAGTGTATTAGAAAGTAAGAAGGAAGTGTAATACACGTTAATTAGAAGTAAAAGGGAAAAAACTGTTACAAGTATGAAATGTTAAATCTTCATGTAGCTTCATAGTACTTTCTATTTCTTCTATCGATCGTTTATTAATCATATTTAATCAAATCGCGCCATATTATCATAGTGAACACCGATTACCGGTTTATTTCATTCACATCCTTCTCGTACAAAACCAAATGGTAACACACACAGACACACACAAAACAAATACGCGCAAATGTAAAGGAAAAAGATGTTGTTGAAGAAAGTGACAAATGAGACGTCTAGTCAAGCTCTATCATCGATGTATGTTTAGATGTGCACTTTAAATAAGGTGTTGCTAAATTATTTTACGGCTACGACACTGAAACTCGTCCATAAACTGAATAACAACATTTTAAACAAAGAACTTCATTATAAGAAAAGAAATTCCCGAAATCGCAATGGAGTAACAGTATTATTTCCATGTTCACATTGATTGCGTGAATTTCACTGAACGCAACAAGTCATTCTAGTCGATACGTACTACAGAGATCCGTTTATATTTCGTTTGTTATTGAGAACACAGTGTTTATACATATATTTGTACATATTGTAGGAGGTTAATGACCGGAGCGGGCCGATCATATGGTCGAGCTTGTTTTCGTAAAAAGCCTGCGACACTAATAGGCGAAACGGGGGCAACGAACCCGGAAGGGCCGTGGCTTTCCGACGTTCGTTGTTGTTAAACAAGAGCGAGTGTGTTTGTGCGAATACGAGTGCGTGAGAGTGAGAGAGAGAGAGAGCGAAGACCATATAAATAGGGAAAATTATAGCGAGAGGGGTCCTCTTTCCTGCGAAACGATAAAGCGTTATCAGTGTTGTTTATTATAATTTACTAATCGCTAATTGCGTTTTGCATTCCGTTTTCTACAGACTACGGAAAAAGTTCAACACAGGTTGCTGATAACATGCCTCACTTGGCCTAACAGGGTAGCGCATTCCCGCTAGTCATCGCACCTCAAGAGAATGACCAATCGAGGCTCACTTTCGTCAACGTGCACCACACACGGCTGCGTGGCTACAATTCCACCATACACTATTGTCTCATCTTCATCAGTTACATCTACTACATAGCTCACATCTCCTGTGTAATGCTTTTCCTTCCTTAAGAGTCCACATTCTATGGAACTTCTCTTCCGAGTTAAAGTTCTAAAGAGACTTTCTTCTATTCTTCTCGCCGTCTCGACCAGGGTCTTCGGCGTGGAGGACGTCTTTCTTAGCTCGGTTACTTCCTAAAGAATTCGTCATAAGAACCTTCACCCGAGTAATCGTCAGCGTTATATCTTCCTAATTGGAGTGCTTCTCGGAAGCATTTCATCTTCATCTGACTCATCTCCGTCAGTTTCGCAATTGAGCCTCTTCGGTAGAGGCCTTCTTCTGTCGACGCGATCATTTCGCGATTCCCTAACTTCGTCTTTCTTCTCTTCTCTCCTTTCAGTGATTGGAGGCACCGTTCATTTTCACGTTCATTTCTTGTTCGCGTACCTTAGACGTCCGGTCGCTGGGAAATGCGGACCATCTTTTACACGCGTATCGGTCGCAGAGTTCTCGCTTTTGCCTTCCCGCGTGATTCTGTCTTCCAGCTCCTCGCTAACCTCACTGTATCTCGCCAGATCTGTTCCTCCTTTCGCTTGCCTGCCGTCAATAGTACCGCTTTTTGTGCCTTCCGTTGATAGACCAAGCTTCGCCAATTCATCCTTGAATTGCCCTACTTTCCTATCCGCAGCACTCGTTGATCTGGATTTCGCAAAATTTCACCCAATCCTTTGTACGTCACGCACTCCGTTAAGAAAAATAAATAAATTCTGGACGTTTGATCCCGGACGAGCCCCCAAGTTTGTAGGAAACGGAATGCAAAACGCAATTAGAGATTAGTAAAATACAATTATGATAAACAACACTGATAACGCTTTACACAGGCAGAGAACAAAAAGACGTACAGCAAGAAAAAGAAAAGAGCGCGGCAAGTATACAAGGAAGATGATCTGTGATGGCCATAAAGAAATCGCAATTAGGTCCGGGACAGAAGCTCGCGCCAAAATACATGGATCCGTACACCATAACGAGGGCACTACGTAACGATCGTTATCTAATGAGAAGAGTCGCCGATCACGAGGTTCCCCTCGAAACTTCCACGGGCGGCGGATCATACGAAGCCGTGGATGATAGAAGATCATGCAGATATAGATGATAGCGAATGAGCGAAAAATAAACTAGCAGCACCTGGGGACATGTGCACTTGTCAGGACGGCCGAGTGTTGGAGGTTAATGACCGGAGCGGGCCGATCATATGGTCGAGCTTGTTATTAAAAAAGAGCGAGTGTGTTTGTGCGAATGCGAGAGTGAGAGATAGCGAGCGCGGGTCGCCAAGACCCGTATAAATAGGGAAAAAAATAGCGAGAGGGGTCCTTTTTCCTGCGAAGCGATAAAACGTTATCGGTGTTGTTTATCATAATTATATTTTACTAATCTCTAATTGCGTTTTGCATTCTGTTTCCTACAATATTACATTATCTTCTCTGTTAATTATACCTAATCAAGCATTACGATCGGACTTTTCTGTAACGAGAGGGTGGAAATCTCGACAGGGCGTGTGTGGAGTCTCGCCACTCTAGAAGTTATATTTACTATATATTGTTGATACTGAGAGGAGAAGAAGAAAAGAGAAATAAGTGAAAAAAAAGTAGATCAATGTTACATTTACAATCATGGCCCTTCGCCCCCCTAACCCTGGACTGTTAAGCGAGTATACTTGTAGATTATAAATATGAGACCAAGGAGTGTCGATCAAGGTTTTTTCACGTTTAAATATCATTCCGATCGTTTAAAGGACAGTGCACCACACACACACACACACACACACGCGGTTTCGATCTTTTTCCATCGGAGCCTTCTGCCTAATTTTCACGGTATAATTCTATATACAATAGGTGCAAGTGATTAGCGGAGGGGAAAAAAGTAATATAAAATCTATCTATCATGGAGCAGAAGCGTCACGAACGAACGCCATTTAAATACCTTCGTCTTCCATATACTTATTCTTAATGTATTTTATAGTTTCAACGAACCTCGACTGACAATTTCGGATACGATTCCCACGCGATCTTCCCCTCTCTCTCTCTCTCAAACCTGATGCACCTTAATTCTGGAAACGGCAAATATCAATGTACGTATAATGTATAAATCCATTTTTTCTAGCATCTTGATTTCTGTTTCTACTTTTTAAAGAGAGAACGATCTTTGTAATGATAGTTTTGCGACTTTTTATACCTAAATGTTACGCAATCAAGATAAAAGAAAAGTAATTTTATGTTGAAGAAAAGTACTAATGCCGTTTCTAGAATTAAGCAAGAATCATTTTTTCGAAAAGCTTCGTGGCGTTGCTGTGCTCCCTAATATATTTTTGGACACCACTTCCTTCATCCATCTTTTACCCATTTTTTCGAATATATCTAATAATATATCCCGAGAGAAAAAAAACAAAATTCAAAAGGCAACTTTTAAGAACAAAGAGAAGATGATCGTTTACCTGTTAAAGGAGTACAAACAAGAGCTGCTCGAAAATAATACATTTTCAATGCATCATTTTTTTCTCTTAATTTAGTAAATGGAAATGATTATTCTAAACTGAAATCTGAAATCATAGAAAAATATTTCTAGTAGCTAGAACGAAATTTTGTAATAGTTTTGACTAGTTCAAATTTGATATCACACCATATCGTTACATTCTTTTAGACATAATCTTTATTACATTACTTTACTTTTGTAAAATAAAATTGTACGCATTTGAAATTATTTTGTAGAGTTATTTGCTGAATTCTATATATTTATTTGCCAATCTACTTATTTCTTTATACATTGTACCTAATAAGAAATACGAGATTACTTCGTTGTTAATTTTACGAGCAGTGAAATCTGCTTTTCCGAGCAATTGCATCCGAAATTGGTACAAATACGAATTTGATAAAATTCTCCTAGGCTTACTAATCAAAATTCTAGCCATTTAACTATCGATGACATATCCATTTACAGAATCGAAAATTCTCAATCGTATGTAATCTTTTCTATCGTACAATAAGAGGCGATTAATTAGGAATTAAAATGTATCAAATTTCTTTGGGTTGGTAAAAACGATGTCGAATTTTTAACAAATTTTACACAAACAACTGGGGTACGTGTAATCAAAATACAAGATAAATGTCCAAATACGATGCGTTTATATATCATATAAATACATAACTCGCTTTGATAAGTATTTACACGACATCCGTGGAATTTGCGAATGTCACGTGTTACTCGAATACTATTTCTATTTAATTTCAACCCCCGGAAACCTTGAACTTCGCGTTGAAAAAAAGACTTTACGAAGAAGTATATCAAGGAAATCGCATTTATACACCAAAACAGTATTTACGTAGTGTACAGCAAAGAACATGGAACATTTCTGTATATAGAAGGAAACAAGGGCTACTAATAACGATAATTAATTGTTATAGTTAATTTCGATACTCCTTGAGTCTCGGATAAAACCCCCACATCGAGAGTATATCATCGACTACAACGGACGTCTTTCGAATGTTAGAACACAAATACAAACTACAGCGGTAGTTCTCGAACCAAGCTACTATTTGTTACTAAACTTTTCAGAAGCATTTGCGTCGCTACAGACTTATGGAAAACGGAGTAGAATTAGAGCTCTTGCTAATCTAGGTGTCCGAGTGCTCGAAATACTCGTTGCGATCCGAAATTGGTGACGAAAATCCAGATTCGGATTTTCTCTGTTAATTACTCAAGTATGAGGCTTCTCTGGATTTCGATTAAAGGAAGCAAGTTTGGGTAAAGGGTTAAGATTAAAATACTAAATCGAATTTCTCGGATCTAAATTGAGTAGCTATACGAGTGTTCGGATGCTCAAGATTCGGATATACGTAAATTTGAGCAGCAGTAAGAGCCCTAATTTAGAATCGATTATGTCTAGAAAGCTACGAGAAACTTCGCTGATTTTATCTGTAGATCCTCTTTGCTACGAAATCTTCAATTCGTTTCAAATGATTTTTCCATATTTTTCTTCTTTTTCCGTTTAATTCGTCAATTGTAACGGCGCTTATGCTTGGAAGTCCCTTCTTTGCGGCTGCTTCCGAAAGATTTGTTGAGAAAAAAAAAAATATTTATAAGGCGGAAGCTACGTTATATTCCACTAGAAAGAAACAACTACTTCTTAAAACTTTTGGGACCATACTCGTTAAACATATTTTCGAACGTGCTCTCAAGGGCCACTTCAACGTAAGCGATGCAGTATTAAGTTTCTTTTCGTCGATAAAGGTGTAAAAATGAACAACCGGACCAACGCGAAATTAGTTTCTTGCGGCAGCGAATATTTGCGTATATGGTACAATACATACATGGTAGCTTATGCGACAAATTTCCGTTTAACCCTTTCACTGCTGTTGACGCTTGTAGACGTTTTAAAAATTTTCTCGCACTGCGCCATCGGCGTTTTGGAAATGTGCTCGCACTGTGCTGTTGACGACTTTTGGCACACTCTTACCTTAATTTAATCTTTAATTTATGTTTGCACACTTCCATCGTAACTTGACAAAATGATAAATTATGATTAATTTAAAAATTTTTCAAAATTTTTTTCCAAAAACGGCAAAACAAGATTTTACGGCCGCGATCGAACATCTATCGTATACCGTACTAAAACCTGCCACAGCGAAATGGTTAAGACTGCGAAATTACAGCGACTTTTTTCGCGGCAGATTTACTTCGCTCTTCGAGGCGTTTCCTTCGCTGCCGCTCAAAATTCGCGACGTAGAAACAGTGACAAGCGATAGAAAAGAAAGGACATCGAATCCCACGAATCGATGTAAAATATTCGCTGCGACAGCGAAAGGGTTAAGACTTTCGTACTTCAGGTGTGGACAAGCAAGCGAATTTTCGCTGCTACCGCGAACATTTCGCGTTGGTCTCGGGGTTGGTTCCTTGAAACGGCTGGAAAAATCCAAGGGAACGAAGTAATACGAAGAAATGAAATCGAGCGGCTTGGAATTGGCATTCGACGAGATTTAAAAAGACGCAATCGAGTTCTGCAGGCCACTTTGCATATACGCATGACAACATTTAGACGCTTTCTAACTTCCGATCACTTGAAACTTTATAGTAGTGCGGGTCGAATATGAAATTTGTAGAAATAACGACACTTCTCGTGCGAACTACAGGGTGCGTAAAGAATACTTATTACTAGCGCGTACATCCGACGAATTGCAATTCTATTTGTTCTTGTCGATATCGTCGTTTCGAAGAAATAATTCGAACGAATTGCAATAGGAAAATGAGTCGACGTGGGCCTGTTGTAAACTCTACAAATCTATCGTACGCTCTGGTGAACAGGATTGTCGGTATTCGAAACGGGCGGAGGAAAATTATCGAAATTGAGGCGGTCAACTCGATTATCCTTTTTTCGTCGAATCGAACTCGAAGAAAAATAATATTAGAAGAACGCTGCGTGTGTACGTATGGAAGAAATGTATACCTTGTATCGATCAGGCATATCCCTATTGTACATATCCGTGGTTCTTCAGTAGCTGTTACATTAAAATTGTATATGCATAAATGAATCAACTGTTTATGCATTTATGCGCATATGTATGTCTGTATAAGTGGAGATGTATTCGTATGCATGAATACCTGGATAGCACACGACGTCTTTAGAGACGTCCATTTTACGTCCACTTTTCGTCTGAACGTCTCGAAGACGTACGAATCGACGTACAAAAATCACGTCTTCAACCCGCCGAAGTTGTTACGGGGGGTTAGTTGGCATCCGGTGCTCGGGTTGAATTTCTCATCGACACTCGAATTTCTTTCCTTCGTTTATCCGATCTACTTCATATCGTACGTTTAACTTTTCATGTGTAGATAGTTGAGGTATGTAACAATAAGTGATACGTAGGTACGTTTGTAAGGATATCAGAGATACAATAAATCAATGGAAAATTTGATTTTTTATAAATAAATAATACTTATTCTATGTTGCTTTCTTTCTTTCTTTCACTGTAGAGAGGTTTAAACCTGGAAGAAAAGACGGAAAATATTCTCGAACGCGTGCTGGCAATTTTTCTCTCATTTGTCGCGTAAGTACGTCTTTTCTTCTCGAAGAAGTGACGAAGTATCGTTCTGTTCGACGATTCGAACGTATTTTAAGACGTTCAAAAGACGTCTGCGTGCTACCTGGGTACATGTATTACAGCATACCGATGCATACACGCGTTTACAGAGAGTACCGAATGATTCGATAACAATCGATGCTTGAGATATATCATTTCACCACGTCTGAGGATCCAAGTATCGGCGATACACGGGAATGAGATACGGTTCTTGTGGCGTCGTCGCGATATGCAAACTTGTATTGTACATGAAAGAAGGAAAAAGAGATTTTCTATTTAAAAAACGATGTATCGACACACTGTGTATAGTACGTTACTATTATTATAGGGATAACGTCGCGAGCTCTCCTCGATGAATATCGCTTTCGTGATAAAAACCTGCGAAACGCGTCGGGTGACGGTAAATCACAATTCGTAGTACACTTGATAACGTATCGTTAATTAAAATAGGAGAATACGAGCTGTGTTTCGTACAGTGAAATACGATGCATCGTAGAGGGAAGTTGAAAACCGATATCGAAGATAGAAAATTTAAAAGCGACAATTGTTGTTGAATCAAGCCGTACACGATACACTCTCGACAGCTATGAATTGCGTGCTGCATTTTTGTATGGGGTGCGATTTCAAGCCAGAAGAAGATATATAAAAGAAATACAAAGAAAATGTTGATAAGAAGAAGCAGTTTAGGAAAACGTTTCTGTCACGTGACCAGGCTGGTCCGGCCACGACTGTTAATCTATCTAAATGAAATATACACATTGTATAGGTGCATATATATGTCACACGTATGTATACACGTATATGCGTGTATATAGATGTCTTTTTCATAAGTGTGAATTTTATGATACACATACATATATTACATATATGTATTAACTAACGTACATACGTATGTATGCATACACATACATACATGTATTAGAATGTGAATCGTTTTCACAACATTCTCATCGACAGCTTCTTTTCGTGCATTGTTAATAAATTAGGTCACTACGGCTGCTGATTATTGATCACGTGTACAAGTCACTGCTAAATTATGAAATAATTTGTCGAGTGTTCGCCGAATAGTAGTAACGTAACCAGCTGGAAGAAGTGACTTCAAAGTGTAGTGTCCAAAAGTGATCGTACCTATGAAAGCTTTTTGCTTCCTGTTAAATGGAATACTCTTTTATTTGATAATTTGTAAAATTATCGTTACCACTGAGATTTGTACAAAGATCGTGAATTTTTCGTTTCATTTCCTTATCACTCTGTAGAATTACCTAAGTACATTTACCGTTTCGTATTGATTTCTCTTTGTAACGATTTAATACGATGATATATACAATTAATAAATCATTCATTATTCTATGGGCTGTTGATTCATGGAGAGACGTAATGATGATCGTTCGTTCGTTGTTTATTTTATAACATTTTTCGAGGAAACGATGAATGTCGTGTGCCGATGAAAATTTTAACGATTTATCGAATGAAAGATTAATTAAATCATATGAAAATCTGTTTCTCTTAGTTTGAGGATTTTGAAGGGAAGAATTGTGATTTTAATTATGATTTCTTGGCTTCTGTCGATTAAAACAGTATATCAATGTTGCCTTTTCTTTCGTCCCTTGCATAATTGGTTATTTTATAAAATGTATATTTGAAACTAAATTTCATTCTAATAACTATTTAGTGCAACGTGTATTAAGTTGTTTGTAAGATAGTCAGTTCCCATAATTCACATTGAAATTTCTGCATCTCGATGAATTACAAATCTGTTTTTATTAAAACTTAAGTTAATCATACTAAATTGATCTAATTTTTATTCATATACTTTTCAGTACATATATAACAATTACGTGCCAAAGCAAACAAGTTCAAAAACGATAAATCACACTTTCCACAAATAATCATTTAAAACAGTAAACACATGTAAAATTTACCTGTAAGTGTCTCCACTCGTTATTTTCTTGTCATATACTTTTAACACTGTATATTGTGAATAAAACAACACACACCTGAAATTCTAACCAGCGTCAAATTTATTAGAAATTCGTAACGAGCCTGTCGTTCGAATTTTATTTATTAATTTCTGTAGTTCGGTAAAGAAAAAAAAAAGACACCTTTCAAAACTACACGTAATGATTTTCAATAGAAGATAAATTTTTTCTAGGTGCAACGTGTTCTGGTTACGTCACCACTTAACACTGTAGCATTCTTACATAAGTGTTAACATTGCATTTGGTAATAAATACATTTGAAGGAATTATAGATCATAACAGTCTCGCAAGGACATGTCAATCTCTGAGAACCTAAATTGTAATTAAGCACAATGGTTCTATCTTGTGCCATAGATGTAGCATGTAATCAATAAATTTGCCAATTTTTTCTCAAAGAAAAAAATCATCTTCACCTTGTACTTAAGTTTTTGGAATACAAGCAAGTGAATTTATAATACAAGCATATTTTTTATTTCAAACGGAAATATTTTCCCTTCCCATGATTGTTTATTTTATTTGAAAAAAAAAAAAAAAAATACCTACGCATGGTCAGATTACGCTATCGGCCAAAACTTCGGGATCACTTGCAAAATTTTGCACCGATATTGAATCTTCTGCTAATTTTTTATAGCTTTGAAATTGACATTGTGGAGATCAATAGCAATTTGTTAATTAACCAAAATATTCTCAAAGTTGTGAACTTTTCTCTGGAAAATTTTGTGTAACTTGCAATGCACTTTTAGCCGATAGTGTACGTTCGAAGAAATCGAACATACGTCTCTGCGTTTCATTTATGACTTCCAAAAACTTAACGTCACAATTACCGATAAACCTAGAGTAAAATATATTTCTAACCATTTTTTAATTCGTATCCACCGTTATCATCTATTGAGTATTTACAGCGGTGTTACTGCGACCCCTTAGTTCCTGTAATTATTAAGTTTTCTATCGGACAATTGCCATCTTTTCAAGTGTATATAATACACTGTATACATACATAATATGGATTCGTAATGATTTGTACATTATCGATTCCTTACTTATCGATTGAAGAGAACAAAGTTCAGCGAGAGTTGAAAAAAACGGTCGGCAAAAAAATGTATGAATTATATTAAGAATATTAACGCTAATGGTAAAAGGATACGTTTAGAAAACTTTCTTCGTAGGATATAAAGGGAAATCATTGTTTACGATCAGCAGAAGAAAATAAATCGCCAAGGTGAACCGAACGCCATACAAGTGTAATAGTTATCATCATGTTCACGGTGACATTATATGTCGAGGTGTGTTTGTAAAAAGTAAGAAAGACGAAAGGAATACACGCGTCGATAAACGAACAAATTCTTTTATTAATATGCGCCGGTACGTTGTAGCATGAATTTCGTTGCATTTAAGTGCCGTATAGGTAAATTTAATAAAGGAAGAAGACAAAAAGAAAAAAAGAAGGAACGAGCGAAGGAGATTGTACAAGTAGCGAGTAACATTATATAGAATTCTCTTTGGCGTTATTGTGTAAACTTCCGAGTAGTCTTCGTTCTCGTTTCTCGAGAGAAATAAAGGTACACGTAATATCCATAAAATGAAAACGCATGCGACCATTTTGAAACTTATATATAATTTATCACTACAGTACTATGTTAATATATCATTGGCATTGTTGAACAAAAGAAATCTACATGTAAATAAACATAAAAGACATTTTTATAAATAAGTTTGATCGTTTTTATATTAACCTCAGCCTTCAAATATTTATCAGATAATAATTTTGCAACGTGAAGTACCAATAAACGAGTCGTTATTTTTTTGTAAATTCATTTCCATGATATTTAAGGACTTACGCTTTAAATAATATTATTTTTGATGCATTAATATTAGAGAACTTGTGCTCACATTCTATTTTTTTTTATTTTACACATTTATTAGACAATTTAATTCCATTAAGTAATTCGCAAGAATATCGATATATACTCTTGATTTCAATATTATTAACAGCAAAAGTGAAACGGTATATATTTTAAACCAGCTTTAACCCACTTCTTTTGAAATGAAACTTATCGTTAATTTCGATATTAATTCGATAATTATTCGAAATTAATGAAACTTATATTTCGTTAATTTATTCATGGGAAAGCCTCTTTAGAATATAGAATAACTGAAAATTACAATGACAATGCGGAAGCAAAACAAAAGAAGAAAAAGTACACCATACTCTTCTTATAAACTAAAAATTTCTCTTTCCAAAAATTCATATACATTTATAAATGATTAAAACAGTATTGTAATTTGTATACGACCTACTATAATCAAACACGTGAAAAAGAAAATATATATATATCCTATTATAAGCACTAATTTGCACATTGTAAGAAATATTTCGTACAATTTTACAATGATAAAATTAATATGCCGGTATAAAATGATTGAGTAATATTATGGAAACTGTACATACAGATTAGTAGCATTACGGTAAAAAATATCAGTAAGTATGCAACGTGTGATGTTTGATACGGAGTGGAAACAATCTTATCAGTGCCACAGTAGAAATATTCCTCTCCGCACAGTCTTGTACAGTATATAAATTGCTTCTCCGCAAGTTCACCTCACGTTCCACAAAATGCCGGTACGTATGTACATGAAAAAACTAGCCACAGAATAAAGCGTGTACACGATACAGAGATTACCTTCGTTTAAAAAAGAGAGAAGACACGATTGTTTCATCGATCGAGTTTCTCGTAGACACGAAATGCATTACTGTTCATAAATATTAGGACAATTACTGAATGTGAATTAAGTCTGAATAGAAATTACAAAATTATGAAGAACCAAAAGAAAATTAGTCATTTTGGAATCTCGTAGCATAAGGAACACATATTTTTAATTACGGTAGTTAGCTACCGCTAAATAAATCGTAACTCCATTCGTGAGTTCTAAAAACAAAGGCAATAGTTAAATTTTGCTTTTCTTCGTTGCACTTTCTTCGCCAATTTTTGAAAATTGACATTTTCTGGATAAGTGTATTAGAAATTGTATTTTTCTAAAAGTGAACAATTTCGGCAGTATTTGACAGATCCGAACTCGATCGAACATTTGTTGAAGGATGAATTAAAAATGAAGTTAAATAAATATTCCATTGCAAAGATAGGAAACTAGTTCGAGTTCCGATTCAATGTTATATAGATGCAGAGTATATTGAAATTTTAAATATTAATTGTTCTGGTATAATTTTGTTGACGACGAAATATATGTTTATTTTATTTAGTTTTTTATATTTTTATTTTTACAAATAACTCTTATTAAGTGAGTAATTATTTATTAAAATGACTTTTAATTACAACAATCTTCGATTCACGAGAAATCTGTTTGATTTCACTTTTTAAACGTTGAAGATTTCTGTACCATGTGTACGCTCAATTTTGTGACGATACATGCAGTAGGTACTTGTATCGATTATATTTTCAAAAATGTTAACAAGTACATACATATGTAATTGATGTTAATTTGACTGTAACATTTGTAAATGAAAAATAATTAGCAGAATTTTTAAAATGTACATCACGTTGAGATGTTAATATAAACAAAGTGAACTTCTATTATTATTCGAGGAATTATTGATACATCAGATTCTAGTAGAAAATCTTTATTTGAAAAATTATTAAACACTTAACACACTTAAAATTAAACACTTAACACAGTATTTCAATATGAAATTTCTTATCGTATTATATGAGTATATAGAGTTACAGTAAACATTGCGTAACAAAATTTGAATCAAACTTTACGATAAGTAATGATAAATCAGACAAAAAAAGTTACAGTCACGTTAAAGTTAAAAGTTCAATTTATATATGAATTTACAAAAATATCGTAACAATATACGAACGAAACATGATACATTTGTTTATTGACTCTTAATTACAGAAAGTTTCGTTTACGTTTAAAGGGATCATCGCCCCGGTACTTACGCCATTTAACAATGATAGGTAATTTTTCTACGTATATTTAACGTGTCACGTTAATACGAAAAAAAGGGTAAAACAAATACCATTAGTAGCAAAGAAGATTAATCAATTTTCCATAATTAGATGCAGCAAATATTTAAATATTTAATACTTTCAAAAGTATTTAAATAACGAAAATATAAAACTAATACTATTGTACGTATTTTATAATAATATATCGTAATTTATAGATATAAATGTGAAACTGATGTGTGATAAAAATGGACAGATAGCGTCAAAGTGCTTTACAAAAGCAACTCAGATAATAAAATTCTTCCTTATTTATTTACAATTCCCCTCAAATCAAAGTTACCAATTTTCGTAAATGTTTTTTGCAGAGAAATATAGCAAAATTCGCTTTAACTGTGTTTATCATTAACAAAGCGAAAGTATACCTTATAATACATGGAATTCTTTAATTATGAATAGTCGATTAATGTCATGTAACAAATTCAATTATCACATGTCAGTTGAAAAAAAATTGTAATATTACCCTCTGTTCACTTTAGCACGAGAACTTTAAATTTGCCACTTATATCGCAGTATGCAAAGTTTTTATCGCAGAAGAAAGTTACCGGTGTTCTTGGTAAGTAAAGATTTACTTTCAGATTTTATTTACTACATTAAATAATTTCATTTTTAAAGCTAATACTATCAAAAATTAAGCACTATTAATTTCTACACGGTATTCAAATTTTTATGGGTTTATAATGTGTATTTAGTTAATATTATACTCAAAATGTATTCCACAAGGAATATTAATTTTATATTTGTTCAATCTAACGAAAACAACACAGTTGTTGTTCACTATTAGTTTCAAAATTGTTTTCCTATTTATTGACTCGACTTTTTTTTTTATTTATTAACCTTCATTTTTTATCATTATTTCAAGGTAAAACTTTTATATACAATTTTATCAAAGCTTTTCTATGTTTGGAATGTATTTGCTTTTTCTGTTAAATTATACCCACATAGTTTATTAAGAAATAATGAAATATTTTTTACACTGATTAAATATTTGTTAAAATGTTAAATTTTTCAAGGTATACAAGTTATCGTAACCTTTTTCAAACGTAATTGAATTTTTTACAAAACTCTATTTCATCAACAAACGCGTATTGTACTCGAATGCTATGATTTTCGATATTAACAGTGATAAGATTCTTTACTAACTATAAAAAGTACATAATAAACCATGTCAATAAAAACGGAATAATTTTTAATTAACAGTAAATGGAACAAGTGGAGAAGGTCCATCAATGTCTGCCAATGAAAGAAAATTAGTCGCCGAGGCTTGGGCAGACGCTGTAAAAACAACAAAACAGCACTTAATGATACAAGTTGGCGGTGCACCACTTCCTGATGTTCTCGATCTTGTACGTGCATAGTATCACAATTGAACAATACTCTGTGCACAAAATTTCAATGAATATTAACAAGCACGTATAAGTTTGAAAAAAAAAAAAAAAATGTGAAATATGAATTAATAATACTGGGTGGCGTAAAAGTCCCTAATATTTTTGTTCTTTCGTAACTCGAAGGGTAAAACAGGGAGAGAAAGATACTAAAATGCGAAGCAGAAGTTTTATGCATTGCAGAAAATTATGTCACTTAAATGACCGCCTTCTTCTTGATGGAATAAATAAATACTTTTTTCCACATTTTCCATAACTTTCCGCAAAGTTTCGCAAATTTATTTTTAAGTGTATCAGAGACTTTTCTCTTTTTTGATTAAACTAAATTTTCACATCTGTTCAATTCATTTTTATTTTTATTAACATTCTATTCGTTTAAAGGCAAGACATGCAGAAAGCATTAAAGCAGATTCTATCCTTTGTCTGCCGGAATTATACTTCAAGCCAACAACAGTGGAACAATTGACGGAATATTTAAAAGTAGTCAGTTCTGCAGCTCCAAACACGCCACTTTTATATTACCATATTCCATCGAAGACTAACGTTAATTGTAAGTTAACTATTATCATTACTTTAAATTCGTATTAACATATAACAGAATGATAGCATAAAAGTAATGACTCTATGATAGTTTACTTATACAACTGAACTTGATTGATAACTTTGAACACTCTTTTCCAAATTTTTCGAGAGTTGCTCAAAATACAAATGTACTATATTTAATTTCCAAAATTACTTTTCTAACTAAATTCTGATGAATTAATACTATTTATAAATTAACCCTTTCAACGCGCTTCCATCTTAATTCAAGCCTCAATTTTATCCGTTGAGCACTTCCGTCTTAACAATCTGGGTCTTTGATGACCCAAGCGAAATTTCACTCTTGTATTTCTTCGAAAAGAATTTCTGTTTTTATTGAAAACAGTTTGAAACATTTGACTTAATGAACAATTGTACAATGCAGTAGAAACGTTAATAAGTATCTCAGAATTTTTTCAGAGTTTCCAAAAGTTTAGGAAATAGTAGGTAAAGAAATTTTTTTAAATATTTACCTACGGAGGGTTAGTTTAATAAAATAAATTTTAAAGCGGTATAGTTAAAACAACAAATTTTACAATCTGCCGCAGCGAAAGGGTTAATAATATAATTTCTTTATTTAAATACTTACTCAACCTAGACAGTAAGAACATTACAAAAGCAACAATAATACCAATTATCATTACACCAAATGAAACATATTTGGAGACTTATTATTGTTTCTTTCAGTACACATGGGAGAGTTCCTTGAATACATCGGTGAGCAAGTTCCAACTTTCGTCGGGATAAAATTCACGAGTTCCAATTTGGAAGAAGGTGCTTTAGCATTGCGTGCCAGTAAAAACAAATTTACGGTGTTCCTTGGAAATGATCAGGTACTTCTTCAACTATTTATTTCCTTGAAATTATCACACTCGTTAAATTACTTAAAACAACGCGTGTGTATGTGAATAAGATATTGTATTACATGCATTAAACGAAATGGTTAAGGGAAATAGAAAGGAAAAGAAAGAAGAGAAATAACATATTTTGTGTTTTATATTTTTATATTTTGTACGTAAGGTAATATACAGGGTAGTGTAAACAAAATCGTTTTCATGGCTGTGAGGCTGAAAGTAAGTAAATTCTCTCTGTTACATGCATTACACAAAATACTTAAAACAAAAATTTTTAACGCAAAAAGTAATATTTAGGTATCCATGAAATTCTGAAAATGCAAATATTACTGTAAGACTGATTAAACGTGAATAACTTTGTTATAGTTATACTATTAACTACTTTGTTGCTTTCAGTTAATAAGTGCTGGCTGCAGATTGGGAATGGATTCATTTATAACGACAGGTGTAAACATGCTTGCTGAACTGACACTGGACACTCTTAAAGAAGGGCAAACAGGAGATAACGCGACAGCAAGAGAGAAACAGGATATGTTGACGAGTAGTGTAGTCGCTATATCGAAACATGGTAAAATTAATTGAATATTAATTCTTTCATGTTATAATATTATCATACATACTGCGGTCGTTTTATCGATACACGATAAAACTAATGCAATACTTATCCTTTCATGTTACAATCTTAAATTTTTTTGCGATACATTATTGAAACATATGGTACAAACACATTTCTCATACACTCACATGAATCTCGTAAAATCTCATTTTATTAAATTTCACTTCATACTGTTTGATTAACATGATTTCACACATTTGATTTATTACAGTTTTTTAGTTACTATTTCCTACTTGCATTAATAATTTATATACATAATTCATTATTTGCATTAATAATAAATGAGGAATGGATATACTCAACTTTGCTACAATTAAACTTAATTAGCACATTGCTTTTACTTTACTATCATACACATGATGTTGTTTGATGGATAAAAAATACTGAACAGTCGATTCTGATGAGTTCAAGCAGAAATGTCCTGCAACATTTTGTTCACAGCTCGATAATTGTTGTTAATGAAAGTTGCTAATTTTATTATATATATTTGTGTGTTTTAAAAATATATACATATATCTTGTGTATATTTTTAAATAAAGTACAAAGTCTATATGTTAAATTAACACGTTCGCTGTCACCCGAAAATAGAAAAGGGATTTCCCGTGCGCCACCGATTCGTAGCTAAAATCAACCATACACACATACACACACGCACCCGCCGCCTTTGCGTTCACGGAGAATTTATGGTGGTTTAGTTGCCTATCACACAGCGCTGGCATCGACTTTTGATGTGACCAATTGACACACATTGTCGACACTGGCACACCGGACAATACATTCCGAACTGCATATGCTGCGCCAGTGACAGTGAACGTATTACACTCATTTACATAAATAAGTAAAAAAGAAAAGAAAAACGCTCAACTGCATAATTTGATTTGAAAACGGAAAACAAAGATTGGAATGTTATTATTACATTACAGGTGACTGGGTAGAGACTATGAAAGTGGCAATGACTTTATTAACAAATATCAATCCTGGACCTCCACGTACACCTCTAAAACCTCTGTCTGCACAAACTACAGTATCAATGGCAACAGAGTTACAATATTTGGCAAAAAAATTTAATGTATTTAGAAAAGAAAAAGGAAACTAGTGTTTTAAATAAGATTATAGGCAGCTGGATTTAAGATACCTCATAAAACAGTTTTAATAACAAAATTCCTTTTAAATTTATTTAGTTTGAAATATTTAAACAATTTCAGTTTAATATTTGAATATTTGTAACTTTTTTCTTAATAAAAAAATTATATACATATGCATATACTACTTACTCTGTAACTTTAATTTAATTCATCATACTTTAATTATACATGCTCTATTCCAGTGATCAATATTTATACAATAACCAATATTTAAACAATATATTCATAATGAAACATATATTGATAATGAAAATATGATTGCAAAAATTTTGATACATTTCATTATAAACATACATGTACACAATAATTATTTATGTCGTGAGCAGCTTAAAATGTGAAAAATTTAATTTGTTTTGTAGTCTAATATTAGTTATAGTATAAATGTGTACAAAAAATATTAGCAATTATTAATTAACTTAATTTAATTATTAATAAATAGAAGATAAAACTTAGAAAACATATATTCAAATACAACCAATACTATGTATATGCTAAAAAAACGAGTGGTTATCATAGTAACTTATTAATATGATTCTTAATATATTCTATCTGATTTCGAATAAACATGCTAATTACGTTTGACTTTTAATTCTTCAAAATAGTATAATGAATTACTTCGATTAGAAAATTAATATACATTTTACAAATAACATCTGCATTTAAATAATATAAAAACTATAATTGATTTCGAAACAAATAACTTTTTATTTTCAACAATTTTTAACTTCCGCTTATAAAGAAAATTACTGGTTGCTATATATTTATTTTATTAAGATACGAATATTCTTTAATATCAAATGCTTTCTTATCGTGATATTTTGAAAACTATCTTTCGATTAGTTTATACATTCCATACTCAATTAATAATTAAATAAGAGCAGATATTCTAAAACATACTTGCTTGCTCAAAATCAAATAATTAATTACTGTATTAACAATTAAGTTATTGAATAAGCCACCGTTCAATTATTAGACACATGTGTATTTCATACATACTACTTGTATGTATAGTTGATATTTACGTAAGAAAATGGCAGCCGTGAGTTTTGAATGTGCAGATTTTTTAGAATTCCAGGTACTTTTATTATAAATGAAAGCACTATGAAATATGTTACATTTAAAACTGTAACTTTTAATTGTTTAATTGATATCCAATGCATGTTAAATCCTAAACGTCTGTAATGTAATATATCGCAAGTATAATTGAGGTTATATAGTAGCTCACGTTAAATATGATGCATTACATTATAATTAAAATGTAAAATGTTTTATACGATTGATAGACAAATAGGTAGATATTTTAATACAATAATTTAATATAATATCACAATCTTCAAAATTTTAATCTAGGTTAGAATTTAGGCTAGGCTAGAATCTAGATTATTAATTTAATTATTGAATGATCTAAACTGAATCTCTAAAATTAGTTATCTCGTGGTATTGTTTTTCTGTGCCTTTTCTTCATTTATTTGTTTTTTTATTTATTTTGTATAACAATTCTATTTTTGTTTCAGAGTGCATTACAAAAAATGCGGCAAATTGACGACAAGATTATTTATATGCTAAATGCCACAATTCCAACAGAGTCTTTTAAAAGTCAAATTGATGCTACAGCTCAATGTAAATATTTATTTGAACAAATTGAATCAGGACATAAGAAAAGAGAACTGGCTATCACAAGATGCTTAAATGCATCAAAGGAAAAAGTAAAGCAATATAAAATTCAACGAGATAATGGTGATGATAGTCCACAGCTTCTTAAAGCATTAAGAAAAGAGCAAAGTAGTTTACGCTTATTACAATCAGAATTAAGTGTAGAGGAGGTTGTAAAAAAACGTACAATTGATGTATATCATGCAAGATGTCGTACTTATTATAAACCATCAAAGAAAGTGTAAACATAATATTGTTGTTACTAAATTTATAAATACTTTGAAAATATCAATTTTTTATATGATTTCAAGTTTAGTTAAAAATGTATCATTATGCTAGTTATAAATATATTTAGCTATTGCATTTATACAATAATAAACATAAGCAATTTGCAATTGTGAAAATTATATTTATAATTTTTATTCTTTTTTTATAACTGCCTGAAGTTTTTTATGCAGTAAGAAAATGTATGAGCAACAGAAATAATAGAAAAACCTTCAAGTATCATGTTTAATATATTATACATTTAATTATACATTTATATACAGTAACAAGTTATTCCTGTATGAAAATTAATTTAAATTACACTTTTTATAAAAATATATTTTAGAACGTTGAAACAATACATAATGTATATATATATCTAAAGCAATAATTTGCAAATATTATTTTACGACGCATCATTCTATGATGCACCGAAAATTATTGCTTGTTTATAATATCATTCAAGTATTACATTTCATGCTAAAACCATCAAAAGAATACTGCAAATGTTATGAATATTATACTAAACAATTATTTTGTCATCATAAAAACATGATTTCATTCTTTTCCAGCATTTAAAGCTTCTTGCTTTTCTCTATTAGCTTTTTCTTTTATTTCATTGTACCATTTTGTTCTTTCTGTATATATATTTTTTCCACTTGCAACATCCCGTTTTCCAATCTGTGCAGAAATAAGTAAGCCAAGTATTGAAAAAATCATCATAATAAAGCAAACACGAATTCTTGCTTTAGTATGTGCTTGCTGTATAACTTCTATTCTGTTAATAAAAATATACAATATATAATATACGTAAATGTAATATATACAGTAAGTAAAATAATTTTTCATATTGTATTGGGAAACTATTTTATAGGTTATTAAACTTAATACTATTATTGTAATTATTATAAACATAAACATTTCCTATTATATTTACTTACGGTAGTTGTGATGGAACTTGATCTATGCTAGGGTAACGTTTAACCCAAACTAATATTCTTTTATTAAAATTGCTCACATTATATGAAGGTGTTCCTAAAGTACATAAAATAGAATTTCTTTTGTGCATTTCACTTAAAATTTAATAAAAGAATGTGCTTCAGGTACAGGTTTATTTTCATTTTTAACAAAAGTAGAATGTACTTGTCTTATGCTTAGTAATTTAAGTTGCCTAGTCAACCTTGCAGACAACATTCTACAAACATTTAAAATCTTTAATTATGACAGTTACATTTAACCTGATAATTAGCATTAATTAACAGTAGAATTTACATTATTATAAAGAATCTATATATGACATAGTAAATATAATATAATAATTTATAAAGTTTAATAGCATCTTTAACTAATGTTATTAATATGATAGCTCTTGTGTATATAAACACCTAAGTTTATAAATTCATCTTTGTAGTTTATACCATTTTCTTTATTTATATCTCTAGTTTATAAAATTATGACATAATAATTCAAGTTCTTTAAAATGTATATAAATGCACTAATTAGGCTTTTCTATAATATTCAAATATTAATGGGAAGTATTATACAAACATTAATATAATGTAGCATCTATATTTTAATTTTGTGTGAATATATTTTAAAAGTCTTACATATATCACAATGTAAAATATGTAATAAATAATATTGTGAAATTTAATGATTTACATACAATTAATTTATTTATAATTTATTAAGTGCATTAATGACTTATTAATATCACATTAAACAACTATATATATATGATATAGTGTAGAACGTTTAACTACTTCCTATCACGCGGTTTCTTTAGATTACATATCTATGAATAAACTGTATTTATAACAGAATCACTATATTTCAAAAGTAACATAATGACCTTGACCAATTTTAATCGAATATTTCTTTTATAGCTTTTATTATCTTTTCAAGAATATATCCGGTTTTAATTTCACAATTATGTACACTAACTTATCTATTTGTTATTTTTTACATATTATAGTTCAAAGAGAGTGATTACTTACATTCAATGATTTATGTTGATCGACGTCTGACAAGCCCGTTCTGTTTTCCACTTGCTACTGACTACTGACGCAAAACTGTTGCAACGTATATATATATATTAAATGACCAACACTAGCGCCAATTTTTATGAACAGTGTACAATCCATTTATCCACCTTGACTTCTTTACCATATATTTTCCACTTAAAGTATATAATTTTTGTTTATAAATTATTAACTAATATTGACAAAAATATATTTCAAACTTTTATCCATTACTTTCATAAAAAAATATAAATTCTGAAACAAAGCGAAAGAAGAAAGTCGATAATAAGTTTTTTTATTTTACATAGAGGAAATATATTACCTAAAAGTTTTTTTTAAAATCAATATTGTGTAAAAATAATAAAGTACAAACGAAATGATAAAATA
>NW_017100127.1:371789-374996 GCF_001263275.1 Habropoda laboriosa | reverse complement strand
ATTTGTGAATACTATTTTCTTATTCCACGTTTACACTTTATTATTAAATTATTATCAAGTACTATAAATTTGAAAATATTACACTTTAATACACGTATCTTGAATGTTACTATGTGACAAAATAATACGTAATTACTTCTATGGATATAATTGTTTAAAGAATTTTTAATTGTTTAACTTTTAATGTACAACATATGAGAGTTATAATAAACATACAATTTTTATTATGATATTAATGGTAACTAATATTGTCTTTAATATTTATATTTCTAAAAAATTGTTTATGAAATTATAGAACTAATTTCATGATCGTTTATGCTTTTATAAAGTTACGTGCAGATCGTCACATTCTATACGATTTCTTTCTGCGAAAGTGATTAACCTTTCCTCGTGTGTTCTGTGTATTACCATAAACGAAGTGCAAGATAGACCTGACACTTAACGCATTTTTTCTCCACGTCATAAGAGTGACGATGCCATTTTCATGTCTCTTCCAACGTTACCGATTGAGCATAGAATAAGATTGCAACATTAGTAGTGGTTGGAATTAGAACTAAACGTAACTATGAAATTATATAAATAATATATAAAACTATATTTTTAATAAATAGCTTCATTATAAGTGTCATTGTAAAAATAGTTACAGGTTGCATTGAAAGAAATTATTAAGGACAGCGTTTTGTTTTTCTTTTTTTCTTTCTTTTTCCTTTTTTCTTTTGTTTTTCTTTTTGTTTTGGTTCAGTCAATGAGTCACTAAACAGCTCATTGTCAAAGTATATACTTTTAAATATCCTCACTGATTCCTCCAAGAACAGGTGGACCCCTTTTTCATTTTCTATCGAATGACGTATGAAGTTTTACGTCACAAAATACATTCTTCAAAACAGGCAACATTTATTTCTTTCAAACATGCTTATTTTTCACGTATAGTCTAAGGGATGCAATATCTACATTTTCCACTGATGGTCTCGGCTAAAAGTAATTTTACCCTTCCTTCCTTTTTTTTCTCTTTTTCTCTTTACCTTCTTTTTTTTTTTTTCTTCCTTTTTTCAATTTAAGCCCAAGCTAGTAGAATATTATTTAAAGAATGATTCTTTCACAAAAGGAAATGGGTGTGGTGAGTAAGGGAGAAATAAATAGATAGTTAAATGCTGTAAAAGAATACCGGTATATTTTTAATTTTTGTAAAAACAAAAATACATTAGATTTATCCTGTATATCGCGTGTGATTCTAAATTATTGAAATTTTTTAATTATTACTTTATTTTTACTTTCTTGCAATATCAATATTATAGAATTTGAGTGATTAATGTAGAATATTTTGGTTGATCTGTGTGATTCATTTTTGTGTAATTCTTATTGGAAGATGGTGATGTACCATCAATAGCCGTATTTACCACAAAGGATAACTCGTCGAGATATTTAGCCATGCCGAAATGAGTAAGACAAGGAAAGAAATAGGGGCAAACAAGGACAGCATTAGAGTAATGAATACAGTTAGACAAGAATAAAAAATTTGAAAAGTGAAACTGACGCCATCTCATGTTTGGTGACTCGAACTGCAATTTTTTAACAGAAACATAGGATATAAACAGAGGTATCAGACAAGGAAAGCACCAGTGTGCGAGAAGGATAGAGAGAAAACGATTCCTATTGGTCCGCGGAACTCAAGCTCTACCTCCCACGCGCTTAATCAAGTAAATCAGAGAAAAATCATTAATAATTCATTATTTACGATGAATTTGTGTACCTTTAGGATTGAAGAATAAAGTGTGGACCTTCAGCAACTTTCACATATAGTTTTTAGTGCGCTAAACTCTCTCAATAATTAGTTATTAACAATTTTAGTACGCGATGTCGGAAACGATACTGCATGCCGTCAAGTACCTTTGCGGTTCTTCAATAATTTCATAGCTTTCTACTAAATTCTCATTCAATTAACTATACGCATCTGAAAGGCAACTCCTTTAGCTACATTCACATATAATTTTTATTAACATATTCAGTTTAGTTTAGGAGTTATTAAACATTATTTGGGAGCGTCCCTATTCATCGTACTCGAGTCTAGTCGAATCGTATAAACAATTGCTAATATCTAATAAACCACACCACTTACGGTTACCAAACTAATTGCAAAATATAGATAAAAGTCCATTCTACATTCTCCATGCTTAAAAGTGCATAATTAATGACGCATTTCTATTGAAATAACGAAAATGTGTTACGATTGAATGCGACGGGTGTAATACTATCCCAAAGAATGTTTAATAATTCTTAATATAGACGGAATATGTTAATAGAAATGATATGAGAATATAGCTAAAGGAGTTACCTTTCAAACACATATAGTTAGTTTCATAGGAATTTAGGAGAAACTATGAAATTATTGAAAAACCGTAAAGATATACGGTATTGTTCCCGACATCACGTACTAAAATTTTTACTAACTTATTATTGAAGGAGCCTACTGCATTAAAATCCATATGAGAATATAGCTAAAGGAGTTACCTTTCAAACCCATGTAGTTAGTTTCATAGGAATTTAGTAGAAAGCTATGAAATTATTCAAAAACCGTAAAGGTATTACACTTGTATTACACCCGTCGCATTCAAACGAAACACAATTTCGTTAATTTAATAGAAATGAGTAATTAATTATACACTTTTTAGCATGAAGAATGTATAATGGACTTTTATCTATATTCTGCAATTAGTTTGGTAACCGTAAGTGGTGTGGTTTATGAAATATTAGCAATTGTTTATACGATTCGACTAGACTCGAGTACGATGAATAGGAACGATCCCAAATAATGTTTAATAACTCCTAAACTAAATGGAATACGTTAATAAAAGTTATATAAAAGTGTAGCTAAAGGAGTTACCTTTCAGATGCATATAGTTAGTTGCATGAGAATTCATTAAAAAGCTATGAAATTATTGAAAAACCGTGAACGTATATAAACGTAAACGGTATCATTCCCGACATCCTGTACTAATATTATTAATAACAAATTATTGAAAGGGTCTATTACATTAAAAACTACATGAGAAAGTTGATAAAGCTCTACACTTCATTCTTCAATTCTAAAAGTTCACAAAATCATCGTAATTATTGAGTTATTAATGATTTTTTACCTGACCACGTGGCGGAGGCTCTGGGAGGCGGAGCATGGCGGCTCGCCAGCCAATAGGAAGCGGTTTCTCTCTG
>NW_017100127.1:327553-370317 GCF_001263275.1 Habropoda laboriosa | reverse complement strand
CTCGAGAATTCCTGGAATTTACGTCATTTCTCGGAAATGACCAAATTTCCAAGAATCGAGGCGATTCCGAGAATTGACCAATGGGCCTTCGAAACTTTCGGTTCTCGAGAATTCCTGGAATTTTCGTCATTTCCGAGAAATGACGAAATTTCCGAGAATCGAGGCGATTCCAAGAATTGACCAGTGGGCCTTCGAAACTTTCAGTTCTCGAGAATTCCTGGAATTTTCGTCATTTCCGAGAAATGACGAAATTTCCGAGAACCGAGTCACTTCCAGGAAGTGACTTCCTATCATATCATGTTCGCCTATTAGAAAGTCGATTTTCAGCCAAACGGTCTTTGAAAATTTCAGTTCTCGAGAATTCCTGGAATTTACGTCATTTCTCGGAAATGACGAAATTTCCAAGAATCGAGGCACTTCCAGGAAGTGACCTCCTATCATATCATGTTCGCCTATTAGAAAGTCGATTTTCAGTCAAAAGGTCTTCGAAACTTTCAGTTCTCGAGAATTCCTGGAATTTTCGTCAATTCTCAATTCTCGAGAACTGAAAGTTTCGAAGACCTTTTGGCTAAATCCTGACTTTCTAATAGGCGAACATGATATGATAGGAGGTCGCTTCTTGGAATCGCCTCGGTTCTTGGAAATTTCGTCATTTCCGAGAAATGACGAAATTTCCAGGAATTCTCGAGAACTGAAAGTTTCGAAGGCCCATTGATCAATTCTTGGAATCGCTTCGATTCTTAGAAATTTCGTCATTTCCGAGAAATGACGAAAATTCCAGGAATTCTCGAGAACTGAAAGTTTCGAAGACCTTTTGGCTGAAAATCGACTTTCTAATAGGCGAACATGATATGATAGGAGGTCACTTCCTGGAAGTGACTCGATTCTTGGAAATTTCGTCATTTCCGAGAAATGACGAAAATTCCAGGAATTCTCGAGAACTGAAAGTTTCGAAGACCTTTTGGCTGAAAATCGACTTTCTAATAGGCGAACATGATATGATAGGAGGTCACTTCCTGGAAGTGACTCGATTCTTGGAAATTTCGTCATTTCCGAGAAATGACGAAAATTCCAGGAATTCTCGAGAACTGAAAGTTTCGAAGGCCCATTGGTCAATTCTTGGAATCGCCTCGATTCTCGGAAAGTTGGTCATTTCCGAGAAATGACGAAAATTCCAGGAATTCACGAGGACTGAAAGTTTCGAAGGCCCATTGGTCAATTCTCGGAATCGCCTCGATTCTTGGAAATTTGGTCATTTCCGAGAAATGACGAAAATTCCAGGAATTCACGAGGACTGAAAGTTTGGAAGGCCCATTGGTCAATTCTTGGAATCGCCTCGATTCTTGGAAATTTGGTCATTTCCGAGAAATGACGTAAATTCCAGGAATTCTCGAGGACTTCAGCACCGAACGAGTATATTCGCGCTTTCGATGAAAACGCATTCCTGGTGGTTCCTGCCATTGATTTATAGACTTTTGCAACGGAAAATTGTTTAAACAATGGGTTTTTCGCAAAAATAAGTGGATTTGGAATGTAAGGGAGCAATAAATAGACTGTAAAATGCTGTAAAACAATACTGGTATATTGTAACCTTTTGTAATATACATTTTAAACAATAATTTTACAATAAATAATCGATTTATTAACAAATAATCGCATTTCTTCAGTTTTCCTGATGTTCTAGTCCTTTCCTTGATTTCTAGGGTGTCCTGGATGGTCCATCTGTAATTCATACGCAAAGAACATTAATTTTTCTAATTTCTAATAAAAGTTATAAACAATTTCCGACTAATTTATCGGATGCAATGGTTAGTTCAAAGGAAAATTAATATATTGGGCTGGTTTATCAAGTTAAAGCATACGATAATTGCACGACGCCCCGTTTTGAACGGTGAAATAAAAGTATCTTGCTACTTAAAAATCACCGTGTACACAGCGTTTTTATTAAATCTTTAGTTACTGTTACTATAAAAATTGCAAGATATACACAAATTTGAAAATTGTATAGCAAATGAAATATATAAGTATTATGAAATGTATAGATTTTTAATTATGGCATATAGGAAAATATTCTTGTTTCTTTATATTAATTTCCGTATTAAATATGTCAAATAGTTATATACAAGAGGTCTAGGGACTTACATATCTCTTATTTTGTATGTTGGTAGATTAAGTTAAAAAACATAATGTGCACATGGTTAATCTACTTATAACGTATGAAATTGTGTTATGTATGAACTTATATTTTATTAAAGTTTACAAAATGAAAGTGAAAATTCTGACAAGAAATCCTGATGAATATTTAAGGGAAACGAAACGTGATATTTATAAAGGTTAGTTTTTATTTTAGAAAATTATGTTCGAAATAATATGTAATAATAAATTTAATCTTTGTTGTATAAACAGAGTATAATATTTAGCCGTAATTGTATTCATTATTTATAGTTCCCAGGAATTATAATCCAGTATTACATCCATTTGAAGCAGCAAGAGAATATACTAGGGCTTTAAATGCAGTAAAATTAGAGAGAGTATTTGCAAAACCGTTTATAGGTTCTTTGGAAGGACATAAAGATGGAGTGTCTTGTTTGGTTAAACATCCTTCACAGTTGTCTCTAGTTCTCAGTGGAGCTTTCGATGGGGAAATAAGATTATGGAATCTTATACAAAAAACTTGTGAACGTAGCTTTCTGGCACATGATGGCATAGTACGAGGAGCTGCATTTGATGTAAATACTGCACGTTTTATTACTGTTGGTGATGATAAAACTATTAAAATATGGAAAACAGAAAAGCCATCGCTTGGTGAAGAAGAAGAACCTATAAATACAATCATTAGTAAAGTAAAGTATTTCTAATTTAAGAAAAAAAGAATTACTTTACCTATATATGGGATTAAAAGCTATGAATATTTTATAGACTATAATAACTGGAATCTCTCATCATCGAAGTCAATCAGTATTTGCAACATGTGGTGAAGTATGCTATTTATGGGAAGAAACCAGAAATGAACCAATTCAGACATTCAAATGGGGTGTAGATAGTTTGTATGATATTAAATATAATCCTGTTCAAACGAATTTATTTGGTAAGTATTGTTACATGTTGTGCTAAGTAATAATTATCATATTTTAAAGTTATAGCTACATATGAATACTTTACAGCTGCTTGTGCTAGTGATCGTAGTATAATTTTATATGATGCAAGAGAAACAGGTCCTTTGCGAAAAGTACTTATGAAGTTAAGGTCTAATAAACTATCTTGGAATCCCATGGAAGCAATAACTTTCACATGTGCCAATGAAGATTACAAGTATGTTTAAAAAAAATTTTTGTATAGCATAATATAAAATAGATAAATTAGTTATAACCTTCTAATGTTTTCCGTTTAGCTTGTATACTTATGACATTCGCCAATTGAAAATACCTGTAAATGTGCACATGGATCATGTAGAAGCTGTAACAGATGTGGATTACTCACCAACTGGTAAAGAATTTGTGTCTGGTAGCTATGATAAATCTGTTCGTATTTTTGAGACAAATAAACGTCATTCTCGAGAAGTTTATCATACGAAACGTATGCAAAGATTAACGTGCATAGGATGGTCTCTTGATAATAAATATATTATTAGCGGTAGTGACGAAATGAATATTCGCATTTGGAAAGCAAGGGCATCAGAAAAGCTGGGTGTGGTATGTAGTTATATTAGTTATGCTTTATATTTTCTTTTTTTCTACCATTTTCTACAATTATCATTACAGTTGAAACCTAGAGAAAGGGCAGCGTTACGTTATAGTGATGCTTTGAAAGAAAAGTTTGCTGCACATCCTCAAGTAAGACGAATTGCTCGGCACAGACAGGTTCCGAAATATATTTATAATGCAAGAGCTGAATTACGTATGATTCAAGAGAAAAGTAAACGAAAGTATGTATTGTTTGAAAAAAGAAGCTTGAGAAATTTAAATTATGTACATTACTTCTCAGTGCTTTTACTTATTTATATTTTATATTTACTTATTTGTTTAGGGAGGCTAACATGCGTGCTCATTCTAAAAAAGGAGCAGTACCTTTTGTTACGGAAAAAGAAAAACACGTTGTACGAGAGGAAGCATAATAATACACAATTGTGCATTATAATATTACAAATTTTTAGACTAGTTTAATAAAAACAAGACAGGTTTGATCCCATTAAATTATAATTCATGTAATTGTACAATATTTTCAATAAAATTAACATTGCCACTGTTATACAAATACTATTGTTGTATTTTGAACAAAATATATTTGCGTTTTATTATAATTTATCTATTCATTTTCTGAAAATATACATTTATGAAATATGTGTATAAAGCTAATTTTATTATGTTTTATATTTGTTTACCAAAATAAAGGTTTATTTATATTCTTATTTTGGAAAAATATCAAAGTCAATTGCTAACTACTATTAAATTACCCTCTTGTTATTGTTCCTTTTATTTTAATACGAGCTTCTACAATTTTTAAATGATAAAAATGTCCATGATTTCATTCGAAATTTCTTTCGTACAAATGATCGAATCTCTCGTAAAAATAATTCAATATTGTCAAGGATAGGTAATGTTATTATAGATATAATGTAAGTACGTACTGTAGACTAAATTATATTATTTTATTCATTGTTTATTGTAATAAATAATTTTATTGAAATTATACAACGCATTGCTATAATGATTCGTAAAACGTTACAAACTTCAAGCAGTGATTAATGTCTCGCTTAGCGTAGCTTACAACGATTTATTAATTTCCTTTCGTTTTGTTTGCGCATTTATCTTAGCAGATATTTATTAATTTGGCGATACGAAGATCATCCTGTACCTTCCCTATCGATGTCAAAAGTACAACGAATGTTCGTAAACTAGCTAAATCAAGCTGAAGTCTTATTTCGTGTCTTTCTCAATGGTGACAATAAGCGATTTTAATCTTCATACTTCTTTTGCTTATCCTATAATTTGATGTCCGCATTACAGCTGTTACGCTTTCGGTTGATACGGTTTAAATAAACAAATACAAGACACATTTATCGATTTTATATGTAAGTTCTATTATGGTAAGGAGGGTGTTGTATTTAATTTAATACCAGATATTTAAACGCGAGTAAACTCCTTATTAAAATACTATTTTATTATCCATTAATTATCATCTGTCTTATTTGCGTTGCTTTATAGGATGAATTACCGGCAATCTGCCTTTGTACAGAATGCGTACATATTATTCGGTGGAATGGGTGGCAGTTGTGTAGATCTTAATTGATCTCCTTGTTATCTCGTGTTTGTTGAAAAAATCGAAAAGTAGGAGCTTCATTGGAATATTTCCTTAAAATTCTATGTTTTTCGGCGTACAAAAAGCGGCACGTAATTCCCGATTTTGCTCGTCTATGTATATTGGTTATTACACACACACATAAGATCATGTACCTTTCCGTTCCCTTTATTTTTTTCTTTCTTTAATTATTTTCTATGCGCGCGTAAATTCTGTACAAGACTAGGTTAGTCGAGCAATTAAATTACCACTGTGAAGTTATTTTATTTTTTATTTTTTTTTTGTTTGTCGGTTTCAAAATTTCATAGTATATATATAACTACTCTTCGTGTCGTTTCTGTTTCAAGGGTGTTAAATCTCCTCTAACGCTGCTGTCAATGTCATTTAATTAAATATAAGTAGTATTGTATAACAATAATTATAATTTATATACATATAAACACATTTACATTAATTTTGTAAAACACTATTTAGCCGCGTGAATTTTTTCATGGTAAAATCCCAGAAGATTTCGAAATCTTTCTTCTTACAGTTCGATGTGAAATTAAGAGAAAATATGGATTGCATTTGCCGATCTGTTCAACTATATTGGCCAAAAATTACATCGATCTGAAGATGCAAAAACAACTTTTCCGACAATGTTCGATCGATAAATTTCCGAATGCTGATACAATTGTTTTTGTTGCCTAACGAACGTTTGTTGGGTAATGCAACGCTGTGAAATAAACTTCGGTTTTTTCTCTCTCTTTTTCTTTTATAAACTAAATTCAACACCGATAAAATTTTACACGTTCATTCGGAACGAAACCATTTACAAAAAGACATTCGCAGTAACATTAAAAAATATACTTATCTCATTTCTTGGGATAAATTTTTATTTGATCGAAATGCTACAATAAACTAGTCCGTGAAAAATGTTGCAAACTAGCCATTCTTCGAAAAATTCCCCGTTCGCAGAGTTCGCGTTAAACTGATTGTTCAAAGATATAAATAGAGTGTAACACGCTTGTTAATTTGGTTAAACGATGAAATTCATACAAATTGCGTATCAGCGATTTCTCCCGGCCGTTTAACACAAACCCTGCGATCTATCGATCTATAAAATAAGGAATCAGTTTCCCTGCTGTGCGTCCTCCGACTTTTGATTCGCTGTTATTTCTGTGAATAGTGGCGACCGTTAAATTACTTAATTCCTACGTTTCTTATCTCTATAGATGACTTATGAATACGTATCACCGCGTAAAACGTAATTATCCGAACGTACGACACTTTTCTTTTTTTTTTTCTTCATTTCTCGAGATACATACATGTACACGCGATGCATCGTTGCAATAAAATTAGTCAATCTTGCGCCATCGTGAAATTTTCATTTCGTTCATCGATCGTAACACCGATTGACACGTTTAGAACGGGGCGTAGAGATTCACGATGAAAACACTCCGGTGATTCCCCGCACTCCTCGATGTTCTGTAATTGTATTACAATCATCTCCGTGCACGATTACTATCGCAAAGAGCGTTTATTCTTCGGTTTCTCCCATAGTCTTTGCCCGAACGAATTTTCGCATTAGCTAGTTCGGTATCGAAGAGCATCGGGGGGTGATGAAACTATCGATTTTTTCCAGATCGTACCGATTGCGAAGCTTTATTCTAAACGTTCAGGTCGGCCATCATTTTACGGAAGTCGGCTAATGTATTGTAATCGGGGTCCGAATCGATGTCCGCGAAGTCTTTGTTGGAATCGCTTTTCACAAAGCTGGGATTGTATCGACTTAATGACAACGGGCACGGCAGTAATTCTGGCATTACCGAGTGGTGGGTAATTAGAGCAGTTAGGGTTGTGAATTCCTTTGTAAAGCCCTGGAACAGAGAAAAAGATAGCGTAATCATTAGCGGTCCTTGTTATTTCGTTTATTCGTACGTCGCAGGAGGGTTATTCAATAAGTGGAAAGACAAAGAGCTCTGGTTCGAGAAATGTCCAAATAAAAAGTAGAATATACTTTCGAAATCGATCAAAGTCAATTTGAAACAGCTGTTTGACAACAAAATAAAAAAAAAGAAATAGAAAAAATTGTAGAACGAGAAGGCGCTTACTTTTTTTTTTTTTTTTTTTTTTTTTTAATCAAATTTAAAGGTTCCTTGGAAATATTGATCTAGATTATAAAATTCGTCACGAACTTACGGGATGACCTAATATTACACAGAATTATTCGAGATACGTCCAGTTTGTAACGCGAGCAACGTAGCTTAAATTTGTGTATAGCGTATTGTTTGTCCATTAAGCAAACCGATGATAGACACAGTACGTCAAAATTATCATCTGTCGTACGTGTTCGAATCTCGTAGCGTGTTGCTACGGCAATGCAATTCCAGACGAAAAGAGTGGGGAGAGATTTGATTTCCCTGCGGTACATCCAACAAAACTCATTTATACTGGTTTCGGAGATTATCAAAGTCCTCGGACCCATTTAATTTATCCTACAAGGGAAGTTCGGCCATTTAAATACGCATACTCAAATGGCAAAATATGCAACCAAAGTAGCTTTGTGCTTGCACAGTATTCTCCATTATATTCCAGAACTAAAAGCTACTGTCCGAATGTAATATTACTCTTTGGTGATTAACATACACGTATAAGAACAGCTCACGGTTGCTCGGTTGGAAATTCTTTTTTGACGGTGTTCGCTAATTTTTCACGGTGTATTTTGAAAAGGAAATATTTTATTTTTGTAAAAATGCAAAGGAACCGAGAGAAATTTCATTGTCGAGAATGAAATATGCGTGTGTAAATTCATTCATGTTTATATTAAATATAAAATGATTATGGCGCACAAGTTTTCTTTAATCGAATGTAACAGTGGCGTAAGTCACTTTACTCACGATGTAAAATCGACTCTTATTTTTCGTTAACAGAAATGAAAATATAGGCAAGTTAAATTGGTAAATAAAACAAGTGTTTCTAATACTTGCTATTTCTATAATAAACTCATTTTTTGAAATTTTGGACTTACTCAATTGAGGGGCTCATATGTTAAGTATGAAAAGTAGTATGAACAATATAGCACGCTTTCACAAATTGAATAATTTTCAATTTCATTATCTTCCCACAATAAGAACACATTACTTATCAAACCTAATTCTTATCATTTTTGAAATGTTTATTATGTATACTGTATTCGATAGCTACAAGAGTCTGCAATCTGTACCTTGTCTGTATTATTCTGTCCAGATCAGTTGGTAAACATTTCAATGGATTTCGTTTAGACATAAATATTAACAAGGATAACGAATATTAAAGCAATGATACTTTAAAAATTGTTGAACTTTTAGTACGACTCTTTCGTTTCATTTTATATTTACATGGAAAACCACAAGATCATGTGCTCTTCTCTGTTATCAATATAACTTAATATAAATTAACCCCTTAACCTATGATTTCTTTTCTGACCGTGCATCTAAGCGTCAGCCATTTGCTATTTTAGTACTGCATCGTGTAATAAAAGTTAATCTGTTAAAGATTAATTGTATTTTGTAATTCTCAGTCTTAGGAATTCAAACGAAAGTTGGGATTACGATGAATTTTTCTTATCGATATAACTACTTTTCTCACATCTTCACCAGAATCTCTGCCACGAGTCTGACACGTTATTATAGGTTAAAGGGTTAATACAAATTTTCATTCAACTGAGAATTATTTTTGTCATTTAATCAATACAACTGCAGAAACGGTCGTCAATAACCACAGCACGTCGATTAAATAAATAAATAAATAAACAAACAGCAATTGCGGAAAATGAATCCAAGTTATCGCGACGAAGGTGTTAAATACCCCACTTAAGCGCGAACGTTTCGTAGACGGTTAAAGACTTTCATAAAAAGGAACATCACGGTGAAGACTTGAGGAAAGATTTACCTTGATTTTGTAGCCTTTGTTCGTACGCATTATGAGATAATGGGCTATTCCGCTTGGTTGGAATTCGCGCGGCACTCGAAGCGAAAGGGCATAGCATCCGGGTTTACTGGTGCTCTCCCGCACCATGAAGGCTCCTTCCGGCTCTTGGCTCAACACTTCTAGCGTTATTTCTCTGGAATCATAAATGACCGCGACACCGTGAAAATGCAAATCCGTATAAATAAGCGGTAGAAATAACCACCGCAACAAGACGCGGATCATAATTCTCCCTTACGACCTCGTATATCGTCTAACTGTAAAATGTGGTTATTTTTGTCGAGAATAATGATAGTAAGTTCATTTCAGTTTCAACATACACTGCCATTTATAAGTATTAGGACCACCGTTATTCTGTTCGTAAAGAAATTATTAGGTCATCCTGAACATTTTTAGTTCAAATAATTTCCATAATGTTCGATACACTTTTATAGAAAAATCCGAATAAGGGATTAAAAGAGAAAGAAACTGCTGAAAAGCGTCTACAATGTCCTCCTATCTGAGACGAGTGATCTGTGGTTAAAGGATTGAATTACCATATATCAGCAATGACTGTTTAGTGAGTGTCCTAATACTTATGAACGAGAGTATTAAAAGAATTACTTATTGACTGATTGTAAGCCAATTTAATGTTTGAATTAATAACATGTTGGACATTTCAATAATAAAGTATATTTCATAATAACGAAATATTACGTTATACCGATATTCTTATTATTTAAATCAGTGATGAGTACCCGTAGCTCACTGAAGTTGCTTGTGCGACTCAATTTAATCAGCTAAAGTGAAACATTTTTGTGTTTAGCAAGATATACGAATCTACGAATTAATTTTTTAAAAGGCCATAACATAGTCTTCAATTTAGACGTTGAAAAAATACCAGAAGTATTTTAAATGGAAATAATTGGATTTACGATATCGCTATATTTCTTCCATCGACTGTACACGATAGTTTTCAGAAATATAACTTTCATTACACGGAAAAAAATTGAAACAATTGTCCGAAACATGTCCGAAAAAAGACTAGAGTTCCAATATTTCAAGCTATACCGATATTTCTCTGCAATCAAATATTTAAATGTGACTTTTTAACTCCGTGTCAACGCTCTGGTGGAACTTATAATTCTCCCCGTGGCACGGAACGTGTTAAAAACTGATACTTTTAAAGAGAAACGTTAAGAACCTTGGTATCCCAGCTTGGAACCAGGGAGCTTTGCGTAATTCAGCTTCTTCACTGCGATTATTCAGACTATCCGTTCTCTCAGGAAGGGGTGGTGGTGTCGGTGTCGAACCATGAGTACTGCCATCAGCAGGTACTGAGCTGCTCGAAGTACTAATCTGAGATCTCCTCTTCGATTTAAATTCTGTTTCTGTGCCAGAGCTCGGAGAGTTGTGCCCTATCCTGTAAATGGAATGATTATTAATCAGTACTTGAATTAACATAATAAGCATTTTATTCAAATCCCTAAATGCGCTAAACTATGTATGAACATACTTGAATAAAAGAAGAGAATACAATAACGACGTGAAACGGTTAAGTATAAGTGATTGAATTTCACGAAAGTTTACTTTATTTAAAGAAGCCAATAATTTTGTGAGAAGTAATTATTCAAACCAGGCAATAATTTTAATTTCAGTGTTGGGCAAAAGTTATTTCGAATAACGAACAAATTTACTTTATTCATGAATAACGAATAAACTAATTAGATGTTGTTACATCGAATTTATTCGTTATTCGAAATAACTTGTGCCCAACACCGAAGTACCGGAGTTTAAAAAAGAGTAACAAAGAATTGGATACCAATAAATTTTTGAATTTTGATTTTAGCATAGAATATAAAAAGCGTAATGCGTTTCTTAAATTATTAATTGGTATACCACTCGAAATTAATCAATTAAAATTCACCGATACGAATAACATGAAACATGAAAAAATATAATACATTTTCTTATGTGTAATTTTAGTAATTAATTTATACAAAATTATATAGAAAGGGTTAAAATTCGCTGGCCTACAGTAACAGAATATTTTTCTCGAGGTCACCTACCTGTTGTTTTCAATATTGAAGTTTTTCGCGGTAATAGACGCGTTGATAGTATTGTCCAGGCTCTCAGATGGGGGTATCTTGTTGTAGGTCGGCCTCGTGCCCTCCGAGTCGATGATCGCCTCGTTTATATAACCCCCAGAATGCGGCCTGTTCGATGGGCTCGTCGGTGTGCTGCTACCACTGACGAGGGGGCAGCTGTCATCCTCACCGTTCAGTCCAAGAACATCACGACCACCTGTCAAACCCATCGCCAGCCGCTTTATCAGAGGTGGCTTGTCCGTTAGTCTCTTGTACGAGTTTAGTTCCGTTGGTGAGTTGCTCTCATCGCTACTCGGCGTGCTCTGCTGAGAGATACTTTTTGGCTCGTCCTCGTTCGTTATAGGGCCAAGAACGTTCGTGAAGTTGTGCGTTGGCCGTAAACCTGGGATCGAGTTTGGTGTCTGTATTTTTTTTTTGGAACAGAAAGAGAAGTCAGTTAATATTTTTGCGATTTTTTAATTTATTTATCTTAACACTTTGACATCCGCTGGTACGTATATGTGACTTTACCGGCCGAGCGGTTTTCGGTTCTCGGCAGGAGTCACGCTGACATAACTTCATTTCTTTCTTTTTTTTTTACTGTAGAACGTAACATAAAAGATTTGTGTTCAATGTATTTTGCTTAAAAAATGTATCGTAATTACACTCTAAAAGACAGTGAAAAGTGTGTGCGAGAGTCGCCTAGAAGACGTCAAAGTGTTAAGTCGCATCAACCAGTAAAGTTGGGTTATTACCGACTCAGATTATGGAACGGAATTTAGAATTTTTTGAGAATATTTGTATTTTTTCTTAGAAACATTAGTAGCTGACGAGTCTTCTACTTATCATTTAAGTTTTTCCGGATACATTTCTCGATGTCGTAATTTTTTCTTTCAGCAGAAAATCTGACACAGGTGAGAATGAGATGGTCGATAGTGCGGTACCGCAGGTGTCACAAGTTGGGGCATTAGTTAATATTCGATTATAACTTGCAAAGTTTTAAGAAAATTCTGATAAAATACACTAAAGGCGGTTAAAAATCGTTTCGAGTTCCTTTAACCTTCCTGTTACTAAACGAAGCTACAATCGATAATCGTGAACAAAGTTACGACTGCATATTTGTTGCAAATAATTGTTCAAACGAATAAGATTTTGCTTTTTCTGAACTTTCGTTATTTCTTCGTTCGTGAAAATGTATGAAATCAATATTTTCATAACTTATGCTGGCTTTTCTCTTAAGTATTAGGTTGTTGCAAATGAAATAATCGAGGTGTTAATAAAATTTTCAAGTGTGTAGTTTTAGTAAAAATATCGTATTTATTAAGTGAAGTATGATCTGAGATTATTTATGCTTTTCTTTAAAAAAAAAAACATTTTAACAATTTATTTTTGTCCAACTAAAAAGTGACGAGTGGAATTTGATCTCGATCTACGGTTAACTTTCGTGCACAATCTGCCATTTAACAGTAAAATAATAGACGAATTTGGGCTAACTTCGAGTTTTAAATTGACGAACTTACAACAAGTTAATAAGTCCTATCTAGTAATACACTTAACTCTTTGACTTATAACAACGAGTCAGACTCGTAGCAGAGATTTTGGTCAAGATGTAAGAAAAGTAGTCACATTGGTTCAAAAAATTAATTTGTAACAAATTAGCTTTCGTTACCCGAACAGTACTAAAACAGAAAATGGCTGACGCTTAGACGCACAGTCAGAAAAGAAGTCATACATTAAGGGGTTATCAACGAAATTCTCAAATCGGTCGTTTCATATGCAACAAACCTAATATTTCTTTTTCTTTTTCGCGCACGAAACGCGTATTCTACGCAAATCGAGGGTCCGGTGTATTCTAAAAACGGTTGCACGTCTAGTTCCTACGGTCGAGTCCAGATCCGAAGAGTCCATCGCTCGGTTCACGCGAGATTTCGATCGATAGGGCGCCGTCGAAGTGGCGCGGCAGCGTATTTATTTAAATTGATCTCGAGAATCGTGGCGAATAACGGCGTGAAATGACATCGGTACGTTCCTTGAAAGAGCCATCGGGCGAAAATATCCGAGGAGGAGGATATGTAAGCTCACCTTCACGCTGGCGAGTCGCAGCGTGGGCGAGCCAGCGCTGCCGAGCTGAACGTTCATGTCCGCCGCAGACGAACCGCTTCCAGTTCTGGACGTGGGCGACGTCCGACTTTTTAACCACGAATTCGAAGACGAATTCCTGCAAACACCACCCGCGCTGGCGATTGAACTGTCGCCAGGCAGCGATTTGTTCTGTAACAAAAGCAAGTAGCAAAGTTAATCGTTGATAAATTCAAAATGTTATAAAAATTCAGGTTGGACGCAGTGATAAATATTAGAGTGATAGTACTAATTAAAGTGACTGAAACATAACAGTTTTACCAGTAATTTCTATAAATTTTACAGAATATTAGGATCGTCTTCCAAGTTTTTACTTATCGTAGATTACATTAAATTTTGTTGTTTCAGAATCGAAATTACATTGCTGTATGTATACAGAAATTAGAAGAATTTGAATACGTTAATTTATGATTTTTTTGTGAAATTTATGAGAATTGTAAAATGTAAATAATAATAATAATTTGTATATCTCTTAGACACCGATACTTCAATTTCTTCCAAGAATTAATATCTAAACTATCCTTGTAAAAAAATTAAACGAATTCGAAGCGAGATGTTATCGTTACAAAATAAATTTCCCTTTACATTTAACAATCGTCACATTCGCCAGACAACTGCTACAGCGAATAATTTAAACAACAAGTCTGGCCAGAAAATTGGCAATGTAAGGTAAGAAAACAGTCCCTGAGAAAACGAACGAGAAATAAAACGAGGAGAAACGGAGTTCTGCTGAATGTTTGATCCGTTAGACAGTAAATGTCAAATGAGTTGTAGCAGCCTCGATGTTGTACTTGCCAATTTTTGACGTAGAAATCGAGGGGAAGGAGGGCCTGAACGGCGAAGGCGGAGGTGATGAAAGTTGAAAACCGATGAATAGTTTATCGATAGAATCTTACCATTCCCAGGACGATTGCGTAGGGAGAACCAGCGGACAGGCCGCGATGAACTGACCGTTTACTTGGAAACACCACGGAGCCGAGAGACTCGGGTCGAATTTATAATTAACGCGGGCTGTAAATGGGACACCTCTACTGGAGACTGATGCTCCCATGAGACTGCGTTAGATATCGTTCTTCTTTTTTCCCTCCGCGTGCTTTTGAACGTGTTACGGTGAAAAATTTCTCTCACGTTCGCTTCGAAATTCGGTGGAATTGTAGGAAAGGTGCGGCTGTATTTGTCGAAACTTCGTACGATTTTCTTAACTTCCGTCTCGCAGATACCTACTCTCCTGGGTTGCTTCTAGGGAAATTTTTACGTCTGATAAATCGGGCCGTTCGATGCAGTGGCAGGCAATTATTCGAAACGCTCGACCGTGAAAAATTGCTACCGAATAAAATAGACCGATCGATGGAAAAGGGTAATTCTTTAAACAAACCGTTCTCCTTGTCACGTGTCTTGTCTCCGCGATAACAAATGACGCACGTGATTCGATTACGTTCTACACGATTAACTTGCGACCTAAGTTTTATTTTAGTTTGTTTAATTCGTTTATTTCGCGCTTTTCTCGGTTTCTCTGGACTTCTTTTGTTAGTTAATTTTTCGTATCAAAAGGTTTATACAGAGAGAAGTGTTCAATTGACGTTTAATCTTTTCCTCATTGGTATAACGGCTCGAAAAAGTAATTACCCTACTCGAAAGATAGCAAATGCACCGACCGCTTTCTAGATAGAACTAATTAACAGTAACGGATATGAAACATTTCGATGTCTATAAATCTCACAGGAAATATCAGGCTGATCTGATGTACGTACTTACACACTCGTGCACTTATTGCGAACTAAATCTTAACGGTCGTTGGAAAATTGTTAAGGTCCAAGAAAATAATTCAGTTTGGAAGTTTGTACAGTGTCCGGCAAAAGGATCTAACGGTTTTATTAAGTAAAAGCTTTTGTACTGAGAATAAACATATTCCAAGTAGTAATGATTTTTTACAGCAGATTGTATGATAATTTTTTATAGCACTAAATATATTAAACATATTATAGTATAGTAAATTTATAGTAAATCTATTATCTGTAATAAAAAAAAATATAAAACATACATACAGTCTTAAACAGATCAAATCGGTTCTTTTATATCAATAATTTCGTGCGGTTTATAGCGACAATTGTCTTCCTGTTCTTTGAAGTGCAACTAACTGCAGTACGAAGCGTAAAAACAAAACGTGACTTAACAGCTAACAGTTAACCTTACATTTTAGCCAAAAATTTTGAAAATTTATGTTGTTTTGTAAGTTTGACATAATTTTAACCAGATGCAAGACATGCGAAAGGAGCATTTTCGGCATATAATGCTTTTCTATTTCAAGAAAGGGAAAAACGTAACAGAAGCGGGAGAAAAGTTGTGCGAGGTGTAGAATGCGATCAAAGAACGCGTATGCTAAAAATGGTTAGCGAGATTTCCTACTGGAGATTTTTCTCTTAAAGATGCACCACACTCTGATCGACCGAAGGAGATTGATGTCGACCAAATGAAGGGTATAATCGATACTAATCCTCGTTGCACAACGCGATATATTGCAGAAATTCTCAAAACATCAAAGTCAAGTGTAGAAAACCGCTTGCACCAACCTGGCTATGTCATTTAAATGTTAAAAACAGGCACCAACTTATTGGCCAACCTAACGTTAACAGATCGTGAAATTCAAGAGATTCTTCGGTTGTTAACGGGATAAAAATGTAAAGAAAGTTGGGACTACCGATACACGAAGCGAGAAGTAAAACGTACGTACCCACGAAGACCGATTCTCTTGTTTGTCCTTGCGATAGGGTGGTGATGATTGCGGTGAGATCACATCTTGAAGGATCGGTTGGCGCTGAAGTTGCGCCACGTATGCCATACGAAAAGCATTGCCGACAATGGTGTTTAACTCCTCCGCCTGGAAAAAAAGAAAGCACGAGGAGAAACCTACTTTAGTTGTCCCGTCTTGAATACGTTAAAATAGGGTAGTTCTATGTTTATGCACAAAGTTGACCTAAATTTAGCCGACGAACTTAATTGACACCGCATCAGAGAATTTCCATTCATTCGCCATTCATCCTTCAACCCTTCGCGTTCCGGTCCACATCAAAGATGGTCCTCGAACTCTAATCGATGGTCAATTAAGACTGGAAATGGCAACTTCGCGTCCGTTTAAGTGGCCTCTTATTTAATTTGCCTGGAAATAGCGTTGTCGTAATTTTACGTCGGCCCTCGATGTAATAGCTCACGGCATTTTTAATTGCCGTCTTTTCGCCAATAATAACATTGCAACGTCGAGAATATAGCAGCGAAAATGTGGATCGAAGAGTGGAAAAATTCCTGCTCCTTTACGTATTTTAGAAACAGTAGACTGTCCTTTTAAACTAGACATTATTAATGGAATTAAGATCGGCCACTCTAGAATCACACATTTTCACCTTGTTGCAATATACCCATTCGTGTGACACAGTGTTGCATTCGTACAATAAACGCTACAATATTATGAATAACAAAATACAGAGTTCTATTTAAAATAATTAACTTCAAAAATCATTTAGACCATCTAATGTCTTCTACATACCGAACAACTTTTGTAAGAATATTTTCTGTTAAAACGGAACACCCTGTATATTATTACACAGTACGTGGATTGAATGAAGAAAGAAATTATAATTATTACGTTTGCTTTTTCTATTAACTTTATAAACGTGCATGTAAATTTTATCATATCTCATAAGCTCTACGACCTTTCCATCGCAAGTTGTTTATAGTCGCAAAATACAATTTTTACCAATCTATTTCTCTTCAGATTATTATAAATAGCTTATAGATTACAGCTATTAGATTATATAAATTATAAATTAAATAGCTGATTGCGATTATCATAAAAAATATTATAGCACCTATAAATGTTTATTACACTGTTCCATCGTGCATTATTTTTTCCCAAGCAAATCTTCAATCATTTATCTTCATTTGAAACTTCCTACCATAAAATCAGATCGCAGACATCGATTTTAGCCATACGTGAATATTTTACATAGCGGGATAAACGAGAAACTTGATCTTTCGTGTGACAGTAAAGCTGTTATTTTTTTTACAACACGGTGACCGAAATGTTAATCGTTCACACATTGCGTCCTGGAACTCTCCAATGGGAGTTTATCGCCGGTATACTAAACGAACTGGCGTGTACGCCGTCGTTCAGACAAAATTTCCGATGACGAGCCTGAGAGCATCCGGCACAGTGTTTCACATAGCATTCGCTATGGGTTGAATACGGCGTGAAGCACGGGAAGCCAAAAAGAAAGATTACAAATATCACAGGTATCGCGATAATAGAAAAATTTCCCGGGAAATTATTTAATTAATTAATTCTCCTAATTAAAATTTCTGAACATCCGAGAATAATAAGGTTTTACAATTTCGAACCATTTTTAAAATAGTTCAGACAAATAAATTAGACTGTTCTTAGAGCCCTAGAAAGTACATTGAACATTCTGACATCTTTTTGTAATAGACGAAAAACGTGTGGAGCTCTAAATATTTTCAAGCATCCTGAGAAATGAAAAATTGGTAGATAGACACTTTAGCTAAGGAGGGCAGTATACTTTTAATACCTTCTGACCCTTACATTTCATGATTTCGAAGAGTAAGAAGGAAAAGAGAAAGAAGAAGTAGTAAATAACTAAAATATTCATATTATTTTATTTAGAAACATAATATTTTCTATTATGGAAAGGATATTTCGGGTAACGTCTTTTCTACTTGCTTGTAAACAAGAAACTAACTTTTCTTTGCCTTTCGTAGACGTTTTGCTGAATTTCTAGATACTGTACGAAAATATTTCCTTAATTTAATTCTTAACAAATGAATGTAAATCATTTTTCTTTGCACCAGTAGCAAATATTAGGTGTCTAAATAAAATAACGTACATATTATTTATTTACTACCATCTAAATTCAAATGACGTGTACGGAGAACATTTTTCACTGAGCGCATACTCTAAAAAGATCATTAATTTATTACAAACTGTTGCTGCAAATATTTCGACAGAAATTGATCGACAAACTTTAAAGTTCCTAATATTATACACAAACTGTGTATTTAACTGCAGTTTCCTAATTTCTCAAAATTCTCTAACACTGTAACATCGCTAATTAATCAAACTTAAAGTCCACGATGTAACCATTAATTCCTCAAAATTTCCTGAAAATACTTAGAACAGAAGCGAAGTTAATTTCGATCGCCGCGAGGTCGGCGTAAGAGAAGAGAAGAGAAAGAAACGGATGTCAGGCGTAATCCATACTGCTGAGAAGAACGTTACCGGAAGCGGGGTCGATACGGAAAATAAACTACGTAGCGGAGGAGCTTTACATATGCTGTACGGATACTGCGGCATGTATGAAGGACGCGCAGAGAGAAGCGCGGCATGATGATAGGAAGCCAGAAAGCGGGAAAGAGAAGCAGAGAGAAAGAGAGGAAAAGAGAGAATAGAAGAGGACCGAGCAAGACAGACGAAGAAAAAAGAGGAAGAGGAGCAGGGAAACGGAGAGGAGGAGAGGAAAATGAGGAGCGAGGGTGAGGAAGCTGCGTCCGATACTATCCCAGAGGCTGCGGTCGGCACTTGCCTAAGCCGAATATTCGAAATGGGAACCGAATGTGAATACAGTGCCAGTTTGACACACGTATTCTTCGTGTCTGCCGCCAGAATACGGTACCGTTTGATATTCCCGTTTTCAGCGTCGCCTCTGCAGGGGTGTTGGTTGGCGCCGACCGCCGACGCGAATTTTATTCCGCGCCGCGATGTCCGGCGACAGACCGTGAAACAGGTGATCGGTGCCGGCGAGTTGTTTCACGCCGGTCATTTAGTCAACGTTTCGTCGCCCCCTTTATGATCCTACAGAGGATTTTACTATGAAATCTATCTTCCGTTACTCCGATAGGAAATAGCAACGAAACTATTCAAGACACGAGAACGACAACCAGGTAAAGAACCAATAGTCATCTGTTTATTGTAGCGATTTTATCTATACTTTACTGTATTGGGTTCATTTGTTATTCTGGTGTTTAATTATTTGTTCAATTGACTTCTATGAACTATGGAGCCGATTAGGTGGCATTTAAATGTGATTCTAAGGTGGATCATGATCGATATCCTGGCTAAGATAAGTAGGTATGTACCTGTGGTGGTACGAGATCATTTTTATACGAAATTTAAATGCTTTCAAAGGGTGAATATGACGAGAGAACAATTTTTCTATGAATGCCACTTTTTCTGTTTTTTTTTTGTCAATGAAATTGCTTCAAGAGAAGCAGTTACACTTTTATAGAGAAAAATAGGAAATGAAGAACAATAATAATTTTTAATATGGAGAGATTTAAAACAGTAGTCTTGAGAAATTTTAATTTCAGCATAAAACTTGCCATTTTAAATCCAATGAGAAATAAAGTTCCGTTTTCATTTCTATCTTAACTTTTGAGACTAAAATAATTCATGTTGCTTCTGCACCAAAAAAAAACACCTGCAACTGTGTGTCAAAAAGAGAAGATTATTTATCAGTTTCCAAACTGTCAAATGTAATTGAGATAAAAATGAACGATACGTGTGTAATAGTAGTTTATAAACAATACGTTGCTTGTTTTCTAAATAAACCTTATAAACACGATTTTACCGGTAGAGTCGTTAAGAAGTTTGGCGAACGTTTTAAATGCAGTACCAAGGCACTCGTTCAGTCCTATAAGTGCAAATCATCAGTAAGTTACATATATTTATGGGGTACATTTATCACCTGATCCTTTTAGGACTACTCTGAAAGGATGAGAAATGGCGCTCTCCAAATGATTGAAATCCTCGCATAATGTCCAAAGTGAAACCGTCGAAAGTAATTGCAAATTCCGTGTGAGGATGTAATATTAATACTTACGCGCACATTTATAAATAGTTTACAGTCAATGTACATTTGTTGTTTAAAAACCGGCTGCGTATATTTTCGAGCATTCCAAACGAGAATGAATTTCAAAATCGCTTCCATTTAGAGTTACACGAAACGATATTTTCAAAGTATTCAATACACCGTACAATTCCGCGTTCAGCCTCAAGTATTATTTCACCTTTATCCGATTTGAAAGTTTGTTCCATTGAAAACGTTCATCCTGCACAGTTCAGTGTATACTATACAAACATTATTTTCAAACTGCCAATCGATTTTGAACGGAGGCAGAAAAGTGTACGCGAAACCTACAGTTCGGTGGATTTTTGTCAATTTTGTTTTCTCTTTTATTCCTATCGTTAGCGTAGGTCAACCAGAATTTCAACGAAGATCACGTAGATCAATCACGCGTGCATGTGGGATTTGATAACTGCGTCAGCGATCAGTTGTCAGTGGCCAGTGCTGCGAATTTGATCCCGCCTCTCGATGGACGATACCCGATGCTCTGTGTGCTTAGAATTCGCAAGAGAAATCAGTTTCAATCGACACTGCCTGTGAGAGAAACTACATAGCTGTACACTTAGGTATCTTTCGTGCAGCTTCGAAAAGTGCGGCTTGTAAGAATGAAATAATAGATCGCAGCTTCTGGTATTGCTAATAGTGTCTACATCAACCCTTCGTCTTGTCAATATGAGAATAACAACGTATCGTGTAAATTGTAATAGATTTTTAACTTGCTTCGTTATTTCCTTTTAAACCGTTCATTTTGAGAAAATATAATACCACTGAAATTTGAACATTTTCATTTCAAATAATCTCTATAATGTCCCAAATCATTTCCGTAAAAATCAGAATCTCTATAAAAGACAGATCTAAATCTATTTAGTTTCTACCCGAAATCATGCTCACAGTTTGGTGGTCTACTTCGAAATTAATTTACTACAGTTTCCTAAGTTCTACATCATCTCCCATATTCCTCTGATTTACCACCAACCGATTTTCATATTTTCCGCTCACTTGACAATTTTCTCACGCAAAAATGATCTAGGAAACAGGAGGATATCGAAGACGCCTTTCTCTTAGAAATTCGGATTTTTATGCACGCGGAATTAAGTGTATCGAGCATTATGGAAATTATTTCAAATAAAAATGTTTAACCTCAACGGAGTTGTGATTTTCAAAACCGGGGAAACTTTCAAGATGGCCTAATACTAATGAACTGTCCGAAGAAATTGAAAAAAATGATCGACAAAATTCATTTGGACATGTAGCAAGGTAATGAAACTCAGCGGTTTCATAACGGGACACGCGAAGTAAATGATGAATTTACTTAGGTCATTAGAATGTACGATGATCTCTGGTGTTCTGAAAAGCCAGCCAATGAAGCGAGATTGAACTGTTAGATATGAAAATGGTGTGCTAACGATGGCGGCTATCGTAAGATGCTTCATCGGAATTAAGCTGTACATATATAGTATCTACGGAAAAAGTAATAAAAATTCTGTTCAATCCGAAGTGTTATCTGTCGTAAATTGTAATAAATTCGCAAGCTAGCGATAGTGGAAGGTAATTACATGTGAACAGTTGGTTAGATTTTACTTGATAACTTTTTAACCTATGGAAGTGGTACACCGAAGCTCAAAAGTTTCATCTCAACCGTTAAAAACAATGAATTAGTCGAGAATGATAAAGTTCACTTTGTTGAGTTCGATATGAAAATTTAAATTTGATAAATAAAATTGGAATTTCATCGATTTGAATGAAATTAATTAAAGTATAATCGGTATATGTTTTATTTTATTTTTTTACAAAACTAACAAAAGTGTTGTGTACTTCTTGCCATTTAATTCTGTTAAATAAAGCAACTAGTAATTCTCAGATAGAAAATTTAAATACAAAGAAGCAGCTTTTATTTTTCTATCGTTACCCAGTGGAATGTAAACGATGGAAATTAGAGAAAAATTTGGCGAATAGAAACCAGGAGGATAAAGAGAGAACGCTAATATCTTTCGAGACGATTGAATATTCAGCTGTTTAATATATTTCTTCGTTTGAAAACGATTCATTAATATTCCAGCGCCCGGTGTTTATTAACGATATCCAGTTGAGACAAAAAAGTTTTCACGAAAGTGCATAATTTTACGAGAGTAACCGGTGCTGCATAATAATTACCGCTCGGTCCAAGCAACTTGTAACTTTGAACGTTACAGCCGGCCGGATCGAAGCAGTACCACGGCTTGCAGAAACTAAAAGAAGAAGATTCTCGTTGATTTCGAACTTGATAAAGTCATAGCGAATAAATTCGTTAACGAGGTTTCTTGTGAACTAGTTAGAAATTGCTGGCGAGTTTCGGGGGTGGAGTGTTGTTCTTCCCTATTAGCTCAAGGACCGGCATACAGATGTCTTGTTTAACGGTAACTTAGTCGAAACATTTTAATAATTGAGTCTCTTTTTACCAAGGCGCTCATGTGTTCGATTTTGTCACTAAGAGAATCGAGTAACTTCGTTCGACGATAAAATGAAAATTTCCTTTCTGTATAGCAAATAACTGTAATTACATTTCTCAATTTGTTCGTATTACTTCAGATATGCGCTATTAAGTTTCAGTAGTACACATACCGGGTGTCTTTTTTAACTGGACACGGTTGGAATATCTCAGAAGGAACTGAAGCTATGGAAAAAATGTTGTTATAAAAGTTGTTTGGTACGTTGTTTGCGGTGTAAATAACTTTTTCACGGAAGCAGTGGGGTAGATTTCAAGGACAAGTTAATTTTTTTAAGGGAAACGCTGTATTTTTCAAATCTTAATATTACCGCGTTTTTTAAGACGAATTGAACGAGGTGCCGTATTAAGTCATTTGCTTTCATGGAAAGTTGTAAAATCGTGGAGAATTTGTATTAATAGCGCAGTCAGGTTCGGCTGGCTGGAAGCGTGTGGCACATGTTGACCTAACTCCCCGATTCTTTTTTACGATTTTTCATAAAATGAAACGACTTCGTGTGGCACATCGTTGAATTCGTCTCGGCGAGCGCTATCAGATTATATTATGAACGGTAACAGAGCCGTTAAAAATGCAGAAATATAAATTTGAACTGGAACCTACAAACTTGATAAGTTTTTGGCGAAGATAATTGAAATTTGAATAAAAACATTGTTGAATCTGATTGAAAAGAAAAATATTGTCTCCAAATGTTGATAATGTGAGAGAAACGTTGCTCTAATTAATTCGAGAAATATTTTGCATTAGGGGACATAAATAATAATCGAAACGTTACAAACAAGAAGATAATAGTTCTAATTTTTTCAAGTGGGATCATTTCAGTTTCCGCTTAATGCTCGTTCGATTTCTTCGAGCGAAAACGTCTGGTTCTTTCGTTCCACCGCGAAGTGGTCGGATCATGTGAAACATGAGAGATTATACATATTAGAATAATATTATTCTTCGCTCATTTCTCTTGTTTATTTTTCGTATCACATGATCAGGGAGCCGTTAAAGGATTCGTGCGGCCTTAAGGTGCATGATACGTATTAAATGTAATCGGATCCTTTTCAGCTTCACATATAAATTTCCTCCTATCTCAATCAAACGAGTTCTTCATTTTATTAAAAACAACGCGACGTTCAATTTTTACCTTCGACTAATTTCCCTGCATTAAAAACGAAAAAAAGAAGATAACAGAAAAAAAATATACTCGCGACGAAAGACCGTTTCCATTACAAAAGCGTCGTCTCGGTAGCCACTTCCTCAAAGCGCAACCATTTTGTTTGAGATCAAAAGAGGCACGAATGCGCGGCGCTTGTGACGTTAAAAACTCTTTTCTGGTTCGGAAACCGATCTTCGTTTCAAACAAATAGACGATAAATCCGGCAAAAGCTTTGGTCAAAACTAGAAAAAAAAGAAACAGAGAGGGAGGAAAAGTGAGAAGCGGAAAGAAAAGAGATTCGCGAAATCGGGGGGCGGAGAGGGAGGGCTGCTGGATCCCGCACAATATCCGGCGCATAGTCGGTGGCCGAGTAGTGGTTAAGGCGAATGTAAAAAAGTAGAAAGGGGGTGGTATACTTTCATTCCTGTTCGCACAATGCGTCGTCTTTTAGGTGCCCTTCGTTGGAGCACACCGTGAACGTCGCGCATTAATACGCACAGCCGTGGCTTTTATGAGCTTTGGAAAAGAGAGCGATAGCCTTCTCTACCCTTCCACCTGCCATTTCACCCTGTTTTTCACCCCCCGGCTCCGCCGTAACGTTGCCACGGCCTGCGATGCGTGTTTGCCTCACGGCCTGGCAGGCAACGGCGTCGTCGTCCGTTCGCAATCAAACTTGCGTCGACGGGTGCCGTATCATTCTAAATGACGCACACCACCGGACCGTCGGAGCGCATTCAAGTGTGGCCTACGAGCATCCCACACGATGCTAGTGGCACGCGTGTGACGGCGCCTGGTGGCCGCGTATGCGTGCCAGGACCTTTCTAAACGCAGATACGAGGCCGCTGGTCTAGCCAAGGGTTGCGACGTGAGTGCTTATTACACATTCAAGGCCTGCATTTGCACTGTGGCCTGCTGGAAAGCTGTACGCCATTTTCCCTTTCCCTCATCCTATTCCCACATACCGCCGTCCACCACCACCTCCCTCTCCCTCTGCCACCCTCTTTGGTCACTCTTCTTCTTCCTTCTTTCCTCCTCGTCAGAGTAAGGGCGTTTCGTTATATACCATATATGTATGTATATACGACATACCACGGCCATTGCCGAGGATCCGACAGAAAGATCTACCGCCGCCGCTCACCGAGATTCCTCTTTTTCTCTCACATTTTCATTTCGTTTTGCTGCCTCCCCCTCCATCTTCACCTTTTTTTTCTTCTCCTACTCTCCCCCTTTGCCTCTCGTTTCTGACGTTTCGCGAGTTAACCTTACCGAAAATCTTTTAGCCCTTCATGATTGAGACAAATTACCCGGGGATCCGATTGCGGTGAAACGAGTGATAGAACAGTGAGAATGTAGGGTGTTCTTTTTGGTTTGTTTTCGTGAAAACCGGGGCTTGTGTTGTTTCTTCGCTTTGCGGTGAAATAGGCGAGCGGGGGTTGGGTGACAGAGATTAGGAAGGGGATTTATGAATTGTTACGTTTTGATGGGAAAATTGAAGGGTAAATGAGAATGATTAGGGAAAAGACATTTGTATAATATTGAATTGGTAATGTTGTAATTCAAGTTGCTACAGATCATAAGCTAATATTTTGCAATATACAAATTGCATCGCATTTCTAGTGAATAATATATGGCTCCTATTTAATTTTCTAAGGATACTCTGATCATGTGCTGCATTTGTAGTTCGACGCATTGTGAATATTGATATAAAAATTTCAAACTTATTAGCGTATTAGATGTATATAACAGTAATAGGATAAATATTGATACAAAGTTTGTGCGAAAACAGAGTGTCAGTTAAAGAAATGCACTCATCTTCCTTTTGAGATATACAAAACAACCAAAAATTGTATTATATCCCACCGAGATACGCAACATTTTATTCGACGAATTTACCTTCGTTCGAAGAAAAAAGAAACTACCCGGTGCATATAGGCAAATCAAAATTTTTTGATTTCATTCAAACCGTTTCGAAAACACGCCTCGGGCAGGATCAGCAATTTGATCGGCGATTGAAAAGCAATAAAAACTGCACGACGCGAAAACGATATATTTTTCGTGAATTAGTTGTTAGCCGCGCGATTCACAATTGCGAATCGTCCGACCGAATAATTTTCTGATTACCAGCCTTACAACCGGAGCTTGTTGCCCGAGCGCCGGTTTTGAGATATTTCAATTACGAACCGAGTAGCGCTATAATTGCTGTAGGACCACGCCATCTCATAAGTTGCACGCTTACAACCCCCGCAGCATGCAGTATGCACCGTGAAAGAGCAGTCATCGTGTTGTAAGTTGCATTGTTGACCGCACGCATTCACCGCGTAGGCAGGCAAGGAAAGAAAACGCGATAAACCTCGGAGATATGCTGGAATGGACGAATCGTTTCCTACTTGAATATCTCACGTGAATGTTTGCTTTCGATTGTGGATGCTTTTATAATGACGTCTCGGGATTATGTAACGTCAGGTCGTGTGCTTATCCCTCTTTGCAACTTTTCCCTTGCTCGAGTGGAAGAACAGAAAGACTATTAGCATACTAAGAGGATTGATTTACTGGCAATAATGGACTGAATCTTTTCTATTGGCATTGCTACGACTTGCAATTCATTGAGTCACAACGATGCTGAATGAACTTACATATTCGCCATATTTATTGTGGAAGTGAATGGATTTAATGGTTCCACAGGGATATGAGTCACCTGAATGGTGAAATTTATTTGTACTCAATTGTTACACTATGACATGTATCAATTTCGATAATAAAGATTTTAATAAAGAGGTTTGCAGTATCAATGTCGTTAACCCTTTCGCTAAGCAGATTTTAATGCACGTAATTTTAAAAGTTTTTGTTTTAAATTTTTCAAGTCGTTTTAAAATTTGTTTCATTAAGTTATGGTGGAAATACTTAAAAAATAAAATTAAGGATTAAGGTACACTAGAAGTGCCCCAAGAGTGCGCAGTGTGAGTAAATTTTCAAAGCGCCTGTGGGCACCAATAGCAACGAAAGGGTTAAATGTTATTCCTGTTATTTAAAAGGAAAATTTAAGTTGTGAAAATGTACAAAATTATATCTAAGTTTGCGTTTATTTAATGTAATCATCAGTGATAGTTTGGTGACTGCTTCACTTAAATTTAATTACGTTAAAACGTAATGTAAAATCATTTTATTCGTGAATTACAGATTAACGCACCTCGGTCACTTTATTTGTTAAACTGAGAGAAAATCGCGGTAAGAAAATATAACGTACAGTGAAAACGAAGATATGTGCAAGGAACTGCTGTAATTAAAGTGTTAACGAGTTAATCATAACTAAAAATGTAACGCAAAGCATAGGATGTTAAAGTGTACTTCCATTCATAAGTATTATGGCACTTGCGGAATGTGAAGCGAACCTAAACAGTCACTACGACATTATTCAGCCTGGAATCTCGTAATATAACCAAGTACATATGTTTCTGCTGACATGTGCTGCTAAATCTGGTCAAGAAATGTAATTTAACCCTTTAACTGCAGACCACTCGTCTCAGACACGAGTCTGAATTTTTATTTCACTATCACAATTACACTTGTAGAGAATCTTTGAAGTTCTAGCATTTAAGTAGCGTCAATCGACAGCAGGTGGTACAGTATTTCCATAAAAAAAATTGTAATTCTTTATGTAACATTGTAAACATACTGTTTCCATCAAATATTGTAAGAAACTTTAACAAACAACATACGTATGTGTCATTAAATAAAATGGTTATATTAAATTTAATTTTACAACATACTGATTTAATAATTAAAATGACCAAAATAGTTTGAATGGTTAGGTCAGGTACCAACATAATGGGTGTCCTAATATTTATGGACGACAATGTACATACAGGGTGTATTTTTTAATCAGACACAATGGAATATCTCAGAAAGAACTGAATTTAAAAAATTAAAGTTGACTTTGAAATCTACCCCATTACTCCTGTGAAAAAGTTATTTATATCACATTATATCCCCCATCATACCAAACAACTTGTGTAAAAACATTTTTTCGATAGCTTCCACTCCTTCTGAGATATTCCATCGTGTCCAGTTAAAAAAGACACTCTGTATATTGCAATGCATGTCGAATTTTTAGTGACAATTATATTTCGACACTTACTTTACATGTAACTACAACGATCTAGGATTTACCATTTAATAGATAATTAATGGAGGCCCTCTCAGAGCTGATATTTCCAGGACACCAGGTCTATGGGCCTCCCATAAATTGTTCACCACACGTTAGAGGTCTGAGCAATGAAATAATTTGAAAAAACGAAGATACAGTAAATATTGAAATTACATAGTTATATCCGTTAATACATGTGTGGTTTATTTCTATATCAGTTTTAAAAAATTTCATCGATAAGTTTTCAGCAAACGAGCTCCCATTTGCTGCTTCTCTACAGCAAAAAGACCTTCGAGCGCAAAGAGTTAACCCTAGAGCGGTCTTCGGGTCTTTTTTGACCCACCGCCTTTTTATATTTTTAGTAATTCTTGCTGTTATCAAGTTTACGTTCCTTAACATTATTTTAAACGTTTATTGTCTAGGTTCATATGTCGCGTTGGAAACAAAAATTGTTTCACATAAGGTCTTAGATCCTTTTTGACCCAAAAGTCTCAAGTGTACAGTCAAAACGAAGAACACAGTAGAGTTAAGTTTCCCCGAACGAATCCTCGAAAGGCGTGTCTCTGAACAATACAAAACGTAATTGTACAAAGTTGCAACTGAGAATTGCCTAATCAACTTTCCGCGATTTACGTCTTCCTGTGCCTACTGCAAAAGGAACGGGAAAGGGTTGAAGAATTTCGCTTATCCAATCGCGGTTGGTCGTCGTTCTTCCAAATATACGCGTAGAACAAACACAATGGGCACGTCACGCGAGTTACCAACGGTATAAGCCTCGTCAGAGTGAAAGTTTAATCACGGTTGCGCGTTCGACGGGCAAAAATAAATATTACCATGCGGAAGAGCTAGAGGCTCGTAAAGAAGGTCCTGTGTATTTTGCATTCACCCGGGAGATGCACCTCGTGCCCGTCGTGATTCTCGTCACGAGTAGTTAAGTACATTGTCACCGTGTAGATACGGACGCTTTAGCTATTTTTCTTTCTTCTTCTGTTCTTTTTTTCTTGCGATAATGCCGGCGGCTTGTTCTTCCATGGAGACAAACTCCCGGGTAAGACATTATGCTACACACTCTACCGGCCTCCTCCTTTCCCCCTATACTTCGGAGTATACATATACATACAAGTATAAATCCTGCGCGACTCTATGCACGGTGTGTCCTCGAAACGTCAGCCTACTCTCTGGCGTATCTTCTGTTACAAGAGGAATCCGGATACACCGTGTGATAAATTGAAGAATCAAACGATAGATGTTCACACGAGTTTTATTCACGTTTTCAAACTACGTATACACCTTCGTTTGTACGCTTCGTGTTACACTTGATTAATGACTTTTTTCATTTCTTGGTAATTAGAAGGTGAGCACGAAGACATTGCTAGATCAGCGACAATGAAACAACGATAGGTGGAGGCATCTTTTATTTCATCAAATTCTATGTTACCATTGTTCAATGAAATTAATCACTTCTGTGTTGTATACTTAAAGTGACTAGACGTGCTGATTTTAAAGGCTCTGCACTGATTTAATTTCTCGTGCTGAATGTTGTAATGATTTAAATTTACAAACTGAAATACACTACCGGCCAAAAGTTTGGAATCACTGTGCATTGCAAATTACACAAAAATTCCCAGAAAAAATGTCGCACTACCGGCCAAAAGTTTGGAATCACTGTGCATTGCAAGTTACACAAAAATTCCCAGAAAAAATGTCAGCAACTTTAAGAATTTTTCGATATGAGATAAATTGCTATTTATCTCCACAATATCAGTATCAAGTCTATGAAAAATTAGTAGCAGATTCAGTACTGATGAAAATTGGGAGGTGATTCGAAACTTTTGGCCGGTGGTGTATGTATATAATTAGTGTAATTGAGTATCTTTTATGTATTTCTGGTACAAACGCAGTGTTTTCAATAATAAGGAAAATTTGGACAATGAAAGGAATCAATTAAAGTTAGATACTTTCTGTGAGTATCTAAATTTAGTGTTAAATTTATGAAATTATTGAAGACGATTCAAATAAATATGTATAACCGATATTTAAGTATTATGTACTTAAGTATTAAACAATCATTTAATAATTTCAGTCACGAAATATATCCGTTTCTTTTTCTTTAATAAAAATCTACTGAATCTGTCGTTACAACCACTGCAACCTAAAAATTACGTTTACACGTACCTCAATCTTTCCATTTTATTTTTGCAACGAACAGTTAAGAAACATAAATTTCACCATTATTAATTACCTATCACATTACACAGGCATTCTCTCCAATCGATCCTCGATAAATTTAAACACTACAATAAAAAAGTTTCAGCACTTCCAACAAAGTATACTATTTACAAGATAATTGAATCGTTTTTACAAGAATAATCGAGTTCTTCGAGAAACGTTCAATATTAATGCACCATCGCATCTCCATTGAGGAATTCAATTGAAGTGCAGGTGCAAACAACGAATTATTGAAAATTTCTTCACCGAGGCATTAATCAGTGAATGCACGTTACACAGCCGGTGAACGGAACACAGCCACTGGAGAGAGAATCGTCATGGGAAAGGTATATATCGCGAACTACCACCGTGGGAATAATTCCAGGTCAATTTATCCTGTTGAATCTCTTTCGATTACCTCAGATCGTGATAGTTAGTAGACTTGAGGTAAACGGTTTCAAAAGGTCAACTAACCAAGCTCGAATTACCCCGGGAAGAAAAGGACATGCTTTCGGCAGTGGAAGATCGATGCCTCCGCAGCAGGTCGTACGGTCGTGTCATCGAGAAAAATTTATCCTCGTTGTAGGCGGTGCAAGAAGCAACTATCCCGTCCGACAAACGAAAATACGGTCCCGAGATTCCCGCCCAGTAGAACGAACTCTGCTCTGCTTTGCTCTGAATTTAACCGCGATGAAATCATCGTTCTCTTTATTTCGCTCCTCCTTCTTTTGGACATTGACTTCGAACAACCACTGACCCTCTTCAACGTCCTTAGATCCGGGTTTCTTTCACTAAATCGTTGCCTAACATTGACCGTGCTTCAGTTGAATTCTCTTCTTCTTCCTTTTCTTCTCCGACCGTGTGAATCCACGTTACAGTCGCTGACGGTCCTTTTTCTTCTTTTCTTCTCCTCCACCGTCGTGAAAATTGCTCGTGTTCTAATGGACATAATGCGGGCTTTGAAATCTAACTGTTTAGATTTTTTTTCGAAAACTCGGCAATTTAGAGTCGCTTAAAAGACGTTTAGGCTGTTTCTTCTTTGTACGCGAATCGAGCCGATTTTCTGAAGGCGAATTTAGTGGATTTTTATTAAAGAGAAGTGAAAGGGATATATTTCGAAACTGTAATTAAATGGAAGTATAGTTTAGTTTAATTATTGTATTTAACGAATTGTATATTCTCGTTTAATAATTTTTATATTCAACGATAATTACGGGAAAGAGACTTTATTGCTTAAATTATGCTCCTTTTGTGAAAAGAAAGGGAAAAACTGAGTTGCTTGAGAAAGGAGTATCGAAATAAATTTTAAAAAAGATTTAAACTAAATTTTACTAAATTTAAAAAACATTTTCCACAATTTTTAGCAAAATATTACTCGATTAGAAATTCCGACTGTGAAAATTATAATTACGAATGAATCAAGACATCAAATTGGAAAAGATGCACTTTTCTGTAACTGTACCAGTCAGGTAGAGGACCTTTCGTTCGAAGTCTGTTTGAAAATATCGAACGTATACAGTTTACCATAAAGTATTCAATAACGGGAAAGATTCTTTGCTGCCCCCGAGCGTTTTTTAACCGGTAACCTGCACAGGCAGGTGCGGGATACCTTGATTGATTTTCCCGGTAACCTCAGAGCTTTGCAATTTACTCGATTGTCCGAAGATGATCCGTGAGATGACAGGTGCTGTTATCACGAAAATTACACCTGTCTAATCACGATTTTCGTTTTATCCGAACGTTATTATTCCCCAGTTGGTTCTCGAGTGATCGAACTGCCGAATCGAATTCGAAGCAAACAGTTATTATTTCGTGGTGACGAAGATATTTTTACGTACGTATTATATCGTTCCACCTTATAATTCATTTCATTGTATAAATTAAGATTTTTAAATATTTTAATAATTTTTTAAGGATTGTTCAGATTTAGTTCACATTCAATAAGTGTCCTAATATTTATGAACGAGGGTGTGTATGTGTAATTATATAAATTAACAGTTAACAGTTTTCTGTTTACAATTTACATATTTTGACAAATGTATTGGTAATTTAAAACAATCTGTAGCTTGCAGTATGCATATATTACGACGAGAGGGTTAAGCCAATATCAAAAGAATATTCCAATCGTAGTTGCAAGTTGAATAAATATAGACGAAAATAAATAAAGAATATGTTTTTAAGAGTATTCCTTTGAAATAAGAAGTTAAGAAATTAAGAAGAATATTCTTTAGAAAAGTAGAAATTCCAACAGAGAACTCCACACTTTACACATCATCTGATTGCTCTTTCTTTACTTTATCAGAGCCATAAGAAGCTATTTATGCTGCACAATAAATAAAAAAGATTTAGTTGTTCGAACTACTTCAAATATTATACATATATGTACAATTCTGTTTTATGCTTGGTCGCTGATGTCTTTTTGTTCTCTTATAAAACTACAATATAGAACTTAGATCAGTCTTGCTCTCAGGTGCAGCTTCGTCATTCCAAAATGAATTAACCCACGTCATCGGTATCAAAAATACTACATATCATAAAAACATTATTAAACCCTGGCGAGTGTTTATTGGAAATCTGAGAAATTGCCAATTCGTTAATTAATTTACCTTGACATACGTATACACGCGTGCACAGCGTACGCGCATAAATGAAAGAAATGCCACGTTCGAGATGGAAAGATATTCGAGGAAAGGTAAGCGAAATTTCCGTTGGACGTGCATGTATAATCGAAGAACCGCGGTAAATTGATACGCAATTTCAGTTGGACGTCTTGGGCGTAAAGACGGGGGAAACGAGGATCGAAGTGGACCGAAAGGACGGTAGGCTGCTGTGGCTTTGCCCCGGCGTGACGGGCCACATTCCACACATTCCACGCGGTCACGGCCATATCTCCCATTCCTCTAGATTTCCCGTCCTACCAGCAGCCCTACCATTGGTACCACCGACACCATCCTCATCGCCAGTGCCGCCGCTGTCTTTCCTTTAACACGCTCACTGCTGATCCCCTATCTGTGAATGTAGCATGTATTTACGTCGAAAGTTAGAGATCTGTGAAATATGACTGCGATTGGTTAACTACTTATTATCGAGACATTCGAGATTCGTCTGAACTGCTTAGTAACGTCGTTTCACCGGTTGAAGCAGAGAAACGAATCGTTTGCAACGTCTACATAACCCCTGAACAGAGAAACTTGTACTCATGGATGTAAGAAGGGTCTCGGACGCTCAGGCGTTTTTTCAGTAAAATGCTACAATTCTTTTGTACACTTGTCCTTTAAATTACATTGTTGCATCTCCAAAATTGACTAAATCAACGTTGGCCAACTGATTCTTACTCTTTCAGAAATATATTCAAGCGATGAATCAACCTGAATGTAAACGATTTTTATGTATAAAGTATTTAATTGATTTCCACCTGTCTTTGCATTAAATGTAATATGATTAACTGATTTCTCAGTTTTGTGTCTGTGAATGGATTTATCATAGTAAACCAGATGAATGGAATCTTGAGATAGTAAGTACAGTCATCGTTCTTTTAGTATTATATATTGTCTTCAAATATTACGTAAATATTAAATGAACAATACAAGATAATGTTAAAAAACGATACTGTTTTCTGTATATCACCATTTAACACAGCCTTAGAGCCCTCGTTATTACTGAAAATCATTCTTCTAGTCTCGATTCCATGCAAATAAACGATTTTGTTATTGCTTAGAGCTGACTATTTTCATAATTGTTCTTGCAAACAGTAAATAATTTATTTATTCTCTAAATGTATGAAACTTTTCTGGACCAATTATAGTAACACCTAAACGAATATCGCTAAAACATCAACTTACGGTAATAATTAAACAATATAACTTTTTCTGATAAAGATGTATTGAAAAATAAACAGCAAAAGAAAATAAAAATATCATCTATATTGTTTGTATGTCTCTACTGAATGATTTAGAGTTTGCAACGATAAACGCTTTCAACGATGAGCTAATTTTGTTAAACCTAAGCGTTTAAAGTGTTCATTATTTAATCTAAAAAGTTTTTAAATTAAGCACGTGTAAATAGTATACCAAAATTCCGATTATCCAAACTAATTCAGATATACCTCGTGAGATAGTTTAGATAATCAAACTTCGTGGTTGATCGAACAACCACTCTCATTCCGCAGAATAGTGGTTATTGATCGCAACCTACACTGTTTATTACCACTATCAAATTTAGTTCACCGAAATGATGCGTGGGAACCCGGAAATATACTCCATACTTCTGAAAGAATTTCAAGCTACACAGCACAATAAATACTACAATTTTCTGTCATTTTACCTGAGTAGAATTTAAAAGAAGCTAATATTTAAAAACATTCAAAAGTGTATATATAAATTTTAATATTACTTCTTCCCTTATTAATCTGGCAAAATTCAAATTACACCGAACAAAAATTTTCCTATCATACATTATTCAAACTCGTTACTGTTTATGTTGCATATTTGTGTAATAAAAAAATAATAAAAAAATTCTTTAAGTTGTTAATATTTTCCTGTAACTTTCGATGCATAGTGATCCCAAACTTTTCACCGGTAGTGTATGTATGTGCTTCTTTTTTTATTTTTTTCATCGACAGTGCCGCTTTTCTATTTGATACGACGATATTAAACAAAAAATATTCCAGCCAGACCTACGTATATGGGACACTGTTTCCTGCTTGTGACGTGCATAGTGATTCCGCTTGTCGAACCTTTATTTATTCAATTTTGTATCAATCTTGCACGGATAGTGCGCTCTGTTCTATTTTAGTTGAACGCCAAAATACGTTTCATCATCGTCAATCAACAGAATCAAAAATAATTTTGAAATATTCTCGTTGCTTCTCAAACTCTTGCGAGATATATTTTGTATTTTAGAGAGAAACTTAAGATGTACAATTTATATCACAGGAAAACTAATTACTTATTTCAAATTCAAGTTAAAGAAAATATTAAACATACGAGTAAATGTCAACGGAGAAGCTTTCACTCGTTCCACGAAAAATTAAAAAGAGAAGCACGAAGAAGAGTAATGTTACGATATTCGAGCATCAACGAGAAGAGTTTCATTCAGTTATAGTTAGGTACATAGGCGATACAATAGATAGTAGGATGAATTGAATAGGAACTCAATTTTTTACTTCTGATACGGAGCAGAACTGTTGCATAAATTGGAGCTCTTAATTAAATTGACTTTGGTTGATTGCAATTGATATATCATTTACCTTGACACGATTTATCTCAGCATAGGATACTGTGAAATTCTTTGCCTACCTGTCGAGCATTTTATTCTGTTTGATATAAAACTAATAGGGATTTCGGAGATATGTCAATACAGAGATAAACTATGAATTTTAGTGTGTTTGTGAATGATACTAGTAATGGAAATTGTTTGGTCAGGTTAAGTATTTGATCAATAATTAATATCGAAGGATAAGAGCATCACCTGAGATTCTTACTTTGTATATTTTGCGTTTGCTTCGAAGATTTGTGTTAGAAATTTCGTAATAAACGTATTGCATAATATACGTATTCACAAAAAGAGGAACGTGAAAATAAAGTACTTATATATAATTTGCAATACTTTAAATTAATTGAAAGTTAAAATTCCTGCTAGTTCTATTTTCTCAGAGAAACGTGGTTTGTTACGTTTTTCATCCATTGTGCAACACCACAGAATAAAATAATTATTAAATACGTATCTATTCAATCGTTGCTTGCCGATGAAATTTTTCACGATATTATTTCCATCAGTTTGTAATACATTACTGTAAAAAAAGCATTGTAATTGGGTGAAAAGAATTTGAATCTCACCATGCGTCGGCAATTAAAATCAAAGTGTAAGAAATCACAGGAAAACTATGCATTGTAATATCAGTTTCATCGCTAATGAGATATTTGTGGTTGGGAATATTTTTATAAAGCGTGACGGTAATTAGAGAAATCTAAATAATGAATCCCCAATTTGCGTGTCAATTAATTATTAACGAGAGCAAAAGTCTTCAGCTTTATTTGCAAAGCGTTCGTTCGAGCCTGACAACTTAGCAAATAAAGAAAATAAACATTTGCAAAATAAAAAACTTTATAAACTTCGCGTTGCATAAATTAAAATTCTACGCCCTGAATAATTGTTTCTGTTGAAAACATTTCGTGGTAGTTGTGTAATATTTTATAGGTTTAAAGTAATTAACAAAATCAAATGAAAATCAAATTTCAAATTTTCACTGCAATACTTCTTTCAGTTTAACGGAATGCTATAAACTAACGTGTTTAAATATATTGAAATAAATTATTTTTCAAATCTTCATTGAACCTTTTCTTCGTTGCAATTTTCTTTTTATAATTATTAGTACGTAATTATACATTGCAAACTTTTCCAAAAAATCTTCAATATTACATTATACGTTTGCATATTTCTCCTACAATATTTGATTTGGTGTTTAAAGAAAATTCTATCAAGTAATAATTTACTAAATTGAAGATATTCATCTGAAAATCTACCTTTATCTATAATCAAACACATTCTTCAAGTGCTTCTGTTACATTATCTGCAATATTTTATAACTCCTGCAGTGTATCATTATACTCACTATTACCTTACTATCAGCCAACTTCCTCATATAACAATAATTATCAATCCTTACTTCTCCTGTCAAAGTGTAAAATTAGAATCAACCGTAATTCTTCTTTTCACATAATAATCTCTTTACCTTCAGCCCAACAGCCTTGAAAATTGACATAGTCAGTTTTCCTACATAACTAATTGCAAGACTTAAAAAACTTACGTTTAACGCTACTGCCTCTCATTTCATTGATAATTCAAAACTGACATAGTCAGCTTTCTTACATAACTAATTTGTTTGGAAAATTGTTTCGTCCCTTTGCTTATCGTTATCTGTAAAAATACCGTAAAATTGTTTCACCGTTATCGTCGCATCGCTTTGCCCGGCGTAACGTAAAACCCTAGGAAAATTGGAAGAGATATCGGCTAAGAGATTCAGGCTAGAGAGAAACACGAAGGATAGGGTGAAGGTTTCAGCTGAAGGCTGGCTCTTTGATCAGCAATTAACACCACGAGCCGCTCTGAGCTCGATCTTCCGTATGATCATTGGATGAACCCTCTCGAGACAGCAGAGCGATTTTCCCTTGACTCGTCTCTTCGCAAACCGAACGGTTCACCTGTTTCATCATCCTTCGATATATACTCGACAGCTTTGCGCGCGGTATTGCTACATAGTTGCTCGCACAGACAACCGTAGTCCGGTTACGCTTCTGATTGATCAACTTTCCGAATGCATTGGCCAAGCTCGTGTGCACTTGGGAGCCGGGTTTTTTGGAAAATTGCTCGCCGTGAGATTTCGGTCCGCCATCGAGTCAGGCTTATTTCTCGCAATCTTATCAGCGGGATTCGTGGCGTGAATGCTCGCAATTTTCAGCAAAAATTCGTCGTCGATAGGTGTGTAGTAACATGTTTACATGTTTGGAAAAAGAAATTGTGATAGTTCGAAGTTTGGAAAATACAGAATTATATTTCATTTTGAAATATTGATTATTTGACGGATTGAATGTTGGGATTAGCTTGAAGAATGGGTTTGATTATAGTTAAAGGTAGATTTTTAAATGAGTAGTTTTCAGTTCACTTGAAGGAAGTTTCTTTGAATACCAAATGAAGTATTCTAGGAAAAATATGAAGATTTTTTGGAAAAATTTAGATAGCTCCTTTTGTTTCAAATATTTTATATTACTGCGTTTAGGGTAAAGCGTTATTTTTGAAAATCTGTGAAGAATATTATTAGCGAATTTTTTGCATAGGACTCATTTAGAAATTAGTATTAAAAATAATACACCTAAATAAGTATTTATAAATTTTCATAACTAAATAAGTATTAGAAATAATGCAAAATTAAGTATTGACCCTCTGCAATCGAGTGCCGACTGAGAGATATTAAATAATTATCACTTGGTAAATAATTAATCAAGACCCTCTTAGAGCTTTTCCTGATACAGCAGATCTACGGGCCTCCATAAATTGTTCACCATATATTAGAGGTCTAAGCAGTGAAATAGTCTGGAAGAATCAACTTTAAAAATACATCAAATATTGAAATAAAATAAAAATTTCAAAGAAGATCCAATTTTCAACCTTTCCTCCAGCAAAAAAGCAATAACGACAAAAATGCAACATTAATAAATGCTAGCTGAATTAAAAAATCTACACAAATCTCTATCATGATCCATTATAGCCCTAGAAATATCTTATAAAAAGATTTCTGGCAAAATTTGAGTTTTCCCTAAAATTTATCTACTTATCAAAAATGATAGAAATTTGACAAATAATTTAACCAAAAAATTTCCACTCCTTGCTTATCTCCAGCAAAAGTCCAAAAACAGCTGTTGTTCGTCCTGTGTTAAGAAAAAAAGTATGCATCACGTAGACAAGCTTTCTCGTAGGAAAGTGTTTATTCGAGTCACGGACTAATCCAATTCTTCCGTTCTTTCGAATAAATAAACGGTTCCGTTGAAATTTATTTTACTATTCCGTTTGCAACACCAGGGTAACGTGTTTGTTCGCAAGAATTCAGTATGTGGAACGGTTAGCGTGTATTGTTGAAAGGTCAGAGCTATCGTGATAGATTATTTTAGCTGCAATCCTCTTGCAAAGCCAACGTTCAATGTGACCGATACACAGTGCACGATATCGTCCCTCCGATTGCAGATTCTTTTCAGAAAATCCCATCTGGACCGAACTGCTGGCGCATCCAATCGAGATCCAATGTGCAAGATGGCGTTTCCTTATGTAACATACGATTGCATATATAGTAACTTACGGAACGTGTCTTTTCCGATTTCTTCGAGTCTGCCAGGGAGATAATACCGGCGTTAGAGATGGAAAGAAGATTAGATCCGAAGACGCGTTTAGATCACGAAGAATACTTTTCAGAAACCCACTAGACCACGTTTCTCCTCCCTCGATGACGTTACAACCTCAGAATTTTTCCTTCGATATTAACGCGCGAGTTAACGTGAACGGTTTTGGTAGCTGCTACTGTTCTTGGAAACGTATCAGGTCGATGCAAATGTTTCCGTCGTATTTTCGTGGAGAATGTGTATTTATTTTTCAGTGTATTTATAATCTGTCGTTGTTAAAGTAATAATCATAAGTACCAACTGTGAAAATTTCAAAAGGAAAAGGAACACAGTGCCTTTAGTGAAACATTTGTGTGAAAATTTCAAAAAGAAGAGAAACAGTGCCTATAGTGTAACTTTTGCATCGACTTAATAGCTAAATATAGTATTTTTTTTAGCTAATACTGTTCTTGGAAACATAGTTAAATATAAGTTCGTGCCGAAAGCGAAAAATCCAAGAAAATTCTACCGAAGAAGAAAAGAAAGAAATTGTACCAAATAAAAAAATAATAATATTTGAAGGTTTGTTGGAAATATCGATTTAAATTATAAAATTCGACACGAACGTATGGGATGACCTAATATTTCTTTTTCAGAAGTAACGTTCAAATTGATCATCGAAATTCTCGTATTTAAACTTGCGAGCCAAAGTTTGCTCTGGGTAGCGATGTCAATTGGAAACAGTAGAACTAGAGAAGCTTCTGTTCGGACTACTGAAATGTTTGTTTTAGCTTAACGGTGATATTTACTCGCTTATTTTTACCGTAACGGTGAAATCACGTGTAAGACGATACTTTTCCAAGAGTTCTTTGCAATAAGTATGTAAATAATTGATTGCAAGAGTATTTGTGAAGAATATTACTAAAAGTACGCTTAAATTTTGTACAGTTATATTTTCCTGTATAAATGTGATTTAGTTTTATTACGAGCTGCTTTACAGTATGCTACTTCACTTTGACAAATGTCGATTGCCTTAAAATCTTGGGAAATATTGTAAAAATAAATAAAATATTATTTTAAAAAATGATATCTTTGGTAATCTTTTTATTTGGTACAACAAATGTGTTAATACTTTTTTCTGCTTGTAAAAGCTTGTTATTATTTAGTAACTAATTTTTGTAACAATACAGTACCTATATTTCTCCACTTTCACGTATATCATACTTCAGAAATACGAGTAACAATGCTTTATACATCCCAACTAAACGATTGAAGACGCAATTGAAAAGTTTCAACTTAACATAAAAACAAGAGAATAAAATTTCAGATTTAACTTTCATTATAACGCACAACAAGTTCAAAGTGCTTCAGTCATAAAGGAATCGTTGTGAAATAACGATGTCATAAAGTTAAATCGTTTCTCAAAAGAACTTTTACCGTATAACTCTCAATGGAATTATTTTTGTATGCGCGAAAAATGAAACGCTAGGAAGGGTTATCAATTTGAGTACAATTATTAACAGGTACGAATTAATTCTGTTCGTTAAGTTCATTCATATTAAAATAGCAAGGATAACTTCAATTTTTATTCCACGTTGAACAAGTGTTACTCTTATAATTACAGACACCTGTGTCCTCTTAAATAAAATTCGCACGATTTGCAATAGCAATTGTAATCTGCACGACTTTGATATAATACAAAAAAAAAAAAGCATTTATAGCTATCAATTTAAAAAAAGAATCGTAGTATCGTCATTAGGCGAAAATCATTGGTAATTTAAAAAATCTAATTAAGCTATCGTATTGTGTATAAGAAATAGTGCAACTTTGTCTATCTCTATTTTTCTCACAAATCTACCACTTTCGAGAGAAACGCTGGAAACTAATAATGGAACACCCTGTATATTTTTAATAATATACGACAATAATTTTGGCGAAGGAATGTTATTTAAATTATATATGTAATACTTTCTTTACGGACATAATAGGTATCTTAATAATTATGAAAAGCAGGGTATATACAGGGTGGGTCACATAAAACAGGCCACCTAATTATCTTCTCTATTTAGGTATAGTGGTACGAGAAGATTTTTATACGTAATTTAAATAGTTTCAAAGGGTGAATAAGATGGAAGAAAATTTTTTTATATAATATTAATAACAAGGCATAATAATACGACCTTAAAATGAGCCTAGACTCCAAAATTTTTTTGCCACTCTTTCAATCAAAAAAATTTTCTTCCATCTCATTCACCACTTAGAACCACCATAGCTAGAGAAAATAAATAAATGACCTGTTTCACTTGGTCCACCCTGTACAAGACCGCAATAAAGAGGATTCAATGTAACTGTGTGAAATAAATATTGAAATTTACCAGTAACCAATTGTTTCACAACCAGAAGTGTAAGTTTCTACGAAACCGAGAAAAGTGAAATTGCACATCTAAGCACTTTTGCCTGCAAGGAAATTGCAGCAGAACGGATTAAGAAATATCATCTTAATTCCCCGCTAACAGGTGGAAGTTTTCTTCGCCGTGGACAGGTTAGGTTATTCGGTTATCGCAGTTTCTCAGCCCGATTTTATAGAATTGTATTGTTTTCGAGCAACACGGAAAGCCTAGGGGCACACTACAACACGTACTTGCAGGACAATAGGCCTACCTTGGCCCTTTTTAGTGGCCCCAGGCCGTAGCGGCAACTCAGGAACAATGGTCTGACGTCAAAACACAAACTACAGTTTCATTAGTGCTCATAACTGACGAAATTAAGCCCCCCCCTTCCCCGTGCCCCCCTTCCGCAAAATCTGGCCCGGCGTCCGCGTGTCATGGGTTAATTAAATCTGACCGAAAACATTTCACGAAATTCCGGGTTCTCTCGGTTTTCTACACGGTGCGCGTTTCCAAACGTCGAACGAACTGATAACCGGGAGATTAACCGGCTTGAAATTGCTGATTAAAATTCGCTGAAAGAATGCACCAGTTTTTGGATATTTCTGAAGCATTTTTTAAATAATTACCGTGGAAAGGAAAATTATAGGAAATGTCGTTTAGAGATTGCGTAATAGATGTGACAATTTATGAAAAACTTCTTTTTCCTTTTTTTTTATAAATCACATGTTTTTATAGGACAGATTTTTTTTTCCGTTTCGTTTAAATCATTTTGTAACTATACCTGCCAGGCACAGATTTTAGATCGACCTGTTTCTGGATTCGTTGCACCTTTTCTGATATGGCGTGAGGAACAATGAGAATAATTTCGTGAAACAATACTGTAGGAAAATGAAATTTTCTATATTGTAATTATGCTTATAGTGAGTACAGTGCTGGCGAAATGAAGAGTTATTGTTGGCAAGAAGCACTTATTAATACGAAAATTATGAAATTTTAAAATAATTTGAATTTCGTACATTAAGAATGAATTAAATTGCGTTCGTTGTCTGTAATCTTAATTACAATTTTACAATTAATTTTTACCTACTTATTATCCTCCTGCAAAATTCTCTCTATGTTCAAGTTGCAACATAAAAATTTGAAGCAACAGACAACATTTAAAT
>NW_017100127.1:311857-327379 GCF_001263275.1 Habropoda laboriosa | reverse complement strand
TAACTTTCTAGGTTTAAAGTTTATATTGAATTTTAAATAAAAATTCAGTCCCTTCGATTGTTAATACAGGTTTATATATTTAAAAAGATCCATTTTTGTTACATTGCACCGTTAAAACCAAATTCGAAAAGAACCCATCCCCTTCGATTGTTCTCAAAAAACAACATTCCTAAAACTACATTCGTTACAATATGTTTAAAGAAAAATGATCGAATCCTTGTTCCAATATGAAATAATAAAAAACTTACAAGCTTTAAATTTTTTTTAGCTTTAATATTAAATTTTAAGTTTATACATTAAAAAAATCATATTACGAACGTATTATTATGTCACGAATCGAGCACGTCTCGAAAACCTGTATAAAAATTGGAAATCGGCTAAAGTAAAAACGTTTCTTCACTGCCTATAAAATCTCTCGCTTCTGATCGTGAGACAACCGGTTTTGTTTTGGTTCTGTGAACCAAACGACGAATGCAAGCGGCAAATATTTAACTCGACCTCCTTGAGATATATTTGGCTACTGATTATTTTCGGTGAAGCGACAAATGGAAAGGGTTGTAACCGTTTCTACTCATCGTAACGACGTGCATAGCCGGCTTCTATCATTCTCTGATTATTCCCGTTCGTAACGAAGTCCTGTGTTCAAAAGTGGCTGGTATTTGTCTTTAAAGATTATCGTTCCTCCTTATTACCGGATCGGGATATTAATAGTGAACACCGACTAAAGACAGTCCGGGTTATTGGTAGCTAATGCTGGTAGTAAATTATCGATAAGAAAACCGTAAAGATCGAAACGACCCGAGCTTCCCATAAGCTTAACATTCACATTTCGTTACTTCTCCTTTTACAATGCTTCAGTTTGCTTTTTATTTTGGGAGGAATAATAAGCCGAAATTTTATTTTGTGCATAAGAAAAAGCCAAAAGTTTATTTTGTGCATAAAAAAAAGCTAAAATTTTATTTTGTACATAATAAAAGGCCAAAATCTTATTTCATCCTATGACAGTTCATCCTTTGACTCTTCAATTATAATTGGCAAGTAAATGATACGTGAAAATACAATAGAAAGAAACGAATCGTGTAAATTCAGTTTTTCCAAGCACAAATTTTAAATATCAACAGAAGAGCCGTTTCTAATCGAGGAAATAGAAGAACAGTATTCTAGAACTCACATACATTCGCAAAATCACGAGTAAACTCGTTCCGCCATGATTTTACGCGAATTTGTTGAAACATTTCTCGCGCGTTAATATTATTAGATGGAAAAATACCGATAATATTAACGCGGCGACGCAACGAAGGGAAAAAGGAGAAATTGTGCGTGGCCATGAATGTCAGTATGAATAATTATTATTACCCCGAGTGGAGAGAAACCGCGAGACAAAACCGGAAGTGCGCTCGAGTAAAGTGGATAAGCGTAATGGTGCGTTATGCACACAGAGGGAACACGCACTCGCATCGTCAAAGGGAGTGCGTTATAAACTTTATAGAAGGGGAAAAGGAGCGCGACAAAATGGCTAAAAGGTGCAGAAGAATGTAGCTTTTCAGACATGTCATCTTGCTGTATGATGTCGTCGTGGCAAGGTGCACCTTCCGTGTACGATTCTGATTTTGCGCTACTTATCGTGCAAATCTCGAACGATGAGAATTGCACAATTTAGATAAACTGACAGCATGACGACCAATGTTTTTTTTACCAGTTTTGTCGAGCTGTTATGATTTAACCCTTACTCTATACAGATATAAATGTATTTTTGGTACACTTAGTAGGTACTAGAAGTCTCACTGTATCTGTTTATTGTTATACTATTGTATTATTAGTAGCAAATTTTTTTATAATAATTATCAATTCGTACCTCTTCCATCAAAATGTAAAAGGCTGCTATTGGGTCAGTATTTAAAAAATTTTAAAATTTGCCGAAATCTAACGAATAAGGTATTACATTAATAAGCATGTCTCAGCAACGTGAGACTCACGTGCAGGAACTGCGCGCCATAAGCATCGACAAGGGACGTTACTTCCCCTAGTCGGAACAGGCTGTAAGACAATACCAGAAAGTGTTCTTCACTCGAAAGAAGTAAAGTGGATAAACGTACTGGTGCGATGTGCACACAAAGGGTCGTGTACGCTGCATTTAAACATACAGCTCACACACCGTGGAAATCCCGAGTGGACAGAAGCCGCGAGCGCTGCTGTGCCGTTCTCGAGATCCTGAAAACTTTAGGCGTCTCGTGCGCCTCGTGTTTCTAAAGCCACTAAAATGTGTAAAAACACAGTACATAGGAGCCGGAGTCGCGTATACTACCGTACAGAGACCGCCATTGTGTTTGATTTACCGGGTCGACCCAGTTCCGTGAACTTTAATAACGCACGGAATATGATTTTGTATCTGGCTTCCACTGCACTTTTTCGGGATCCTTACAGTTTGCAAAAAAAGAAAAAAAATACTGCGTCAAAGCTGTGCTCGGTTTCCTCAAATAAATGCACAGGATGAAATATACACGCGTCATAATAAAATAAACCGGTTGCAACGGATATACGTTCCTTCCCCCTTTTTACGAAACAGAGTATTCTGTATTAAGCGTGTACGCGTGCAATTATTTTTATAAATTCTGAAAATAAGGAGAATTTTTGAATTTTTTTTGCAAAATCGATTTTCATTTTTGTGGGAATTAAATAATGGTACAAAAGATGTGGAATATTGGGAAATATAATAAATTCAATTATGCAAATATAATATTAAATTCAGTGTACATTTTTAACGCTGACGACTTATAATTATTGAGATTTTTTGCCTGAATTGTTTGGAAATTGCAATTAAACGTTTGATACATAATAGAATAAATTAAATATCAAAAATATAATAAATGCTACAATAATGTCGAATTTTTTAGGTCACTCTTGTTCGTAAGTATTACATTAGGACACTTACCGAATGTGAAGCATACTGAAATCTACTTACTGAATATGTGAATCAAGCCTCAGTGTCATTACGAATTTAATATGAAATCATTTGACACACAGAAGTCCTTACAAAATTATTAAGATCCTAAAAAAAATGATTCATTCCAGAATATGACACTAACTTTGGCGAGAATAATCATGTATCACTTTCTATACACAACGGGTGTCCTAATACTTATGAACGGCACGGTACATAAATATATTATCAGTTAAATTAAGATTAATCACATTTGCTTTAACTTTCCATTGCTGAAATAATAGTCGATTATATGCTCAATTACATTTCTAAGACCTTCTCCAAGGATAAACCTAAAAATGCGTAATAAACAAACCAAAATTGACGAGACAACGATTAAAATAATTCTTCATTTTCGTCACATTAAGGCAACAATCTTCGATTCGACATAATTGAAATTTATCTAGATTATAAAACACTTTCTTACGTTGTCACGCTGCTGTAAGATTGATAAATGAACCGTATGAATGGGATTGCACAATCGGCCGACCAACGAAGGTGTATGTCCTTCGAATCGAACAATGACCGGTTTATTTATTACCCCGAATATCTAAGAAACTCGGTGACTGAATCGTACTACGATAGAATACTCATGCCCGGTGCCAATTATATTCTCGTGGGCTTCTCGTTGTTGGCAAGGAGCTTCTGAGCGAAGAAAAATACCACAAAAAGGTGCTTTCAGTTCTTCAACAAAACGATGAGGGAGAATGAGCGAGTGAGTTCGAGTGGCACGACGAATCCACGACGAAGCCATTACTACGTTCTTTGCCGGGGAAGTAATGTGTTATTGAGGAGCTACCAGGTGTAACTTATGCCTCCACCAAGGCTCGAGAGTTCATATTGTACCTGGAGCTCCTATGAAGTGCCCCGACAATAATGGCCGACCCTTCGTGCACGATGTTCTATTGATGTCGAGAGGAATTCCGTAACGTCTGCGACCTGGAAGCGATCTCTCTCTACCTTTCACTTTCTCTCTTCGTTACCTTCCTTTTTCATCCCTCTATGTCATCTCTTTCTAACTGAAACAAGGTACACTATGTATCTGGCTTTCTTGAAATATCTACGTTCCGACTGCTGAGGTTCACGACGATACCGAAAACGAGTATCGTACATATACACGGTCCTTGTACAATTGCCATGGCACACGAAAGACCGGTGTGTTACCTGAATTCACCTGGATTTTTCAAGATCGTCGTCGACTCTGTTTGGGCGTCCATTCGAGAGAGAGGCTCTCGTGCGCCTCGATCGAATTTGGACTTGAACTTCTTCTAAGGGCTCGTTAAAAGGCATCGAGGTTTTGTCCGCGGACACGACAGAGCGAGATCAATCTTGCGTTTTCCATTGTCAACGTCCGTGAGGGTGTTCAGGATGCTGTTTCAATAGGTGTGTAACAGAGGGTTGTTCGACGAGCGTAGCGAACCATCTCCTCGCCAAATAACACTCGACAATGTCATTCGAAATATCTTTTGTGGCGAAACATCGGAAGACGTCGTTGAGGTTTCCTTAAGTGCTGCATCGGTGGAAGTTAAGGGCTCTTTTTATTAACGGCTGTTCGATACGACGTGTTTCACACTCTTATTGGAAACGGCGCGTTTTTGGACTTGGTGTTCGAGAAACAGGTCATCGGAGTTTCCATGGGGATTGATTTGATTTATGGTTGCGCGAAGGAAAAGTAGAAGTTGAAATGGATGCTTTATTTACTATTGTAGCGAGAAAATTATGTATGCAAAGTGTTCAAATTTTAACCTAATGTTTCATTCGGAGATTAAGTGAAGTAGTATTCAGAATGTTTCATCAATGTGTGATCAATTTTATGTTTTTGAGAAACTTTATTTAGTGACCACTATGGTGGTTATTGTCATTTTAGTTTTGGATCATCTTCGCTGAAATATTTTATTTTAGAAAACGTAATAGGTAAGTTCCACTTGTAATAAATTACTCATCGTTACGCTCATTCTGTATGGAATCTGCATTTGGGCTCAATAATGCGAGGAAATGAGCAATAACAGTTATCATACGGAATAACATTTTTCAAGATTTCAACATTATCGACATTATCCTATAAAAAGAAAATATGTGGATAACCTTGAAATTTTGAAACACCACATTAAAAAATATATCTTTGTTGTAATATTTATCCTTGCACAACAAATACGTGTTCCCTTAAATATCTTTTCACAAAAATTAACAGAATTTTTATTACAGAACAGAAAATCAAAATTAACAGAAATTTTAGGTTCTAATCTGACGTACCTTATAGTTGGACACATAGAATGTACAAGATGTTCGAAAGTTAAACCATCAAACTGTGTCAATATGTTCTACGAATAAATCTGGATACGCTTTAATAGAAAGGTTATAACAGAAGTATGAATCACGAAGATAATTGCTGGTTCGATGCTGGTACATTATGACATAAGAGTAAAGGGACGATATTTGCCTAACCTATTTATACTAGCCATGTTTGTTAGTTGAAAACATCGAAGGATTCTATTATTATATCGAGAAGGATTTTACTTCGTTGAATCACATTTTTTACCATAAATGTTCAACAGTTCGTACTATACTTAGTTTTCAGATTCTTACACGTGCTATAAAATCCATGAGACGGCGCTGTGAAGAGCGTATTCGTGCTCAAAGATGTCATTCTAAACACTTTTTATACTAAAAAAATTAAATATTTCCGGATCTGTGTATGTATTTCAGTTTCTTTATTATTGCGACGAGCAAAATGGATTCCAAGTGTGGCTCCTTACTTTAAGAACACTGTGTACATCTTACATCTACGAATTTACTATCTGTGCTTGAATATCTACCGAGAAAATTTATTATACTAATTAGATACATACAAAATTGTAGTAACTATAATTGTACTCGTTAGTTTCAATTTTCGAGCAGTTTGTATTAATTTTATTCAACGAATAACGAAGTACAGCTGTTTCATCAAAGAATAACAGTCTTCCACTTAAATTAAGTATCGACATTTGCATCGGCCTTCAACGCAAAAAATGTGCAGTAAAATTTCACGAATTTAATTAATTTTACATATAACAAAAAATTACACAAAAATCAGTAACACACTTAAAATTTTTAAAAATGTTACACCAGTCTATCTGAAATTTGCTTTGTCAACTATCAACGTCTGTCGTTCCAAGGTGCCAATTAAAATTTTCAAATAGTCACAGATAACAGATAAAATCGTTATTCGTTAGAATGGTGGAAATTTTATCACGTCGAAAACCTCGTTATCATTTCAATTAAACAGCTAACGATAAGATATTACAACGAGGTGTAAAAACGATTCTCAGCCAGTCGAGTTTCTTGTAATACACACAACATGACGAAACGTGCGAGGGCGAAACATTCGAAACGTCGTCGATGCCTGTTAAAGCATGCGGTTTCCGCACGTCTTATTAGAATATTCTGCAATGCTCGTCCCACTCGGGAAGCATTGGGCAACGAGAAAATTGAGGGCACCGTTCGTTCTTTACACGAGGCATCAATTATACGTTCTCACGTGAATAGAAATAAGAGTACGCCAGAGACTTCTTCTTCGTCTTCCTTTTTAACTATCACTCTCGATTAATCTCAGGGTGAAGTGGCGATTCAACTTGCCGAGACCTACTAACATTTCATCGAATCATCCTGGTTGCGTAATTATTGGAACGAAGTGAGGACGAGGATTGGAATGGGGAGAATTCTCCGTGTTAAATGCGTCAAATTATTTTGCCACATGTTGCGTTGCTTGTATCTCGTTGCAGCTAATATTAACATTGCGCGAATTAAATAAATTCTACGCGACATTCATGCAACAATCTCTCACTAAACGAAACACGTCCAAAGTAACGTGTCTTCTAGTTAAAAGGGATTATCGTTTCATCTAATTCCATAAAATTGCAATGCAATTAGCAAGTACAACTGTAGGTTGAGAATAAATCAACAGGGGAAATTGCGCGCATTACGCTGAAGATAGATTAAATCAGCGCGATAATAGGAAAGATAAGAGCAATCTTTTCAAGTTACGGCTTCAAATATACAGGTTAATCCGCAGGTAATGTTTACGGAACTAAATTGCACTCACTTTTCATACACCGTTGTATACCTTTATTCACACCTCCCGATATTTACATTTCTTCACGAATTTAGCAACCAACCCTTAACGTTTTCATCTGCTCGCAAGAATTCTTCCGAAGCATAGAAAAAAGAAAGACTTTTTACGCTCAAACTGATAAAAAATCCGCCTTAAAATTGCCCTGCAAGCGAACAACGAGAGCTCGTATTCTTCTAGCGTTAATAACAACGCGCACAGTAAATATGCTTGATAAGATGGCCCGGTTTTTGGGGAAGCTCTTTTATGTTGCACATCCCGGGCCGGTTCGTTGGTTCTGGTAAGGTCGTGGTTCAAGTGCCGGCAATTAACGTACTCTATTTTCTCGGTAAACCTTTTAATCTCTCCACCACAGCGGTTTATCTAAATTGTGCTAGTTGGTAGTGTGGGAACGGTGCACACGACGTGTCATGAAGAGGAAGTAGAGCGAATGCATCGCGATAAATGCGTCTGGGCTGAGCACGACTTTAAAGGGCGGAGCTAAAAATGGATTGAAGACGATTTACGTGGAAAGTGGTGATAAGTGCTTCAACAACATTACCTCCCGCTATTTATTTTTCTTTTTCCTATTCTCACTACCTGCGTGTGTGCAAGGAAACGTACCGGAATCAGCCAGCCTGTGGAGATTTTGAAAGGGTAATTCATACACTATTTACCTTTCTCCGTACGCTTTCATAATTATTCAAAATTTTTTTTTAATTTACTTATCAATCGAATAAACGAACGTTTGTAATTTAAACGAGAGTAGACAATTTTTGGTGAAAAAGTGGGGCATCACAGGTTCAAAAAATCACAGGTTCTTGATCTGCCAATTGTAATTTGGAGACTTACGATAAAACGCCCAATCGAAGAATGTCCAGTGTATGGAAATATAAGTGAAAAAGAAGAATTATCTGTGATGATAAGGAAATGCTTAAACGACAAGGAACGTGTTAAAAGTTTAATTAATAACCTGATATTTATTAACCCCTTCTGCTGCAATTTGTTCTTCTTTGTTCTACAGGACAGCGATTAATATATTAGGTCATCCCGTAAGTGTGTGTCGAATTTTATAAATTGGATCGATACTTCCAACGAAGCTTGAAATTTGATAATAAAAGCATAAGCGCCTTCTCGTTCCACAATATTTTCCTGCTTTTTTGATAAGACAATTATGTCGTCACTATAATATTTCCTTGGATTTTCATTAATATTTTTCGCTTTCGAAACGAATAGAAACTTACACGTTTGGTTCTAAGTCAATAGCAATATTTGTTTTATACACTGAACGCACTTTGGTACGCGCATAATCCATATGAAGATCCCAAATTAGGATTTCATTTCTATGGCTACACTTTCAATGGAAAACTTTTATCGTATATATTTATTGTACAACGAGCTTCCAGACTGACTCATTTTTTCCAGAATCTTAATAATATTTGAAAGACTGTCTAGGTTTGCTTCACATTCAATAAGTGTCCTAATATCTATTAAATAAAATAGTTATATTAAATTTATTTTAACAACACAGTGATGTAATAAATAAAATTCCAAAATAGACTGAGAGACTATAACGACTTAAAATCAGGTGTTTATAATTAAGGGTTAAATTGCATCATACTTTCAGTAAGAATATAACAGGTGTCCTAATACTTATGAATGGCAGTGTACGTATAATTGCTCCATTTCTGCAGTTTTTAAATAAACAATTGGAATAAACAATATTCCTATATCTGTAAAAATAACTACAAAAATCTGTATTCAATTGAGGAACTTTAAGCACCTTTTATTGAACCGTGTACACTTAGTCTGTAGGTTAAACTAAAACTCCCAACACAATTTACTTAATTCACTAATTTGTCCTATCGCTCCTTTTTTCAGAAAACTCCTCAATTGTTGAATACCATTTTTTAAATCTAACATCTATTTCCTACAATTACAATTTCAAACTGGTAAAGGTAGAACGTAATACAGCAATTTATAAGAGAAAGACAAAATACAGTTCGCCAAAGTGGCACAGTGTTGTGTAATATTCAAGTATAACAAATAAATTCTATAAATTTGACATAGTCTCCTGTTTTTCCTATTTCATTTTTATCCCACTGCTAAATTTCACCGAATTCCATTAATTTCGCGTAATTCGTACAAGGGTGAGTATCAGAAGCACGAAGAAGATTGTTGAAATATCAGCATTATGCAGGCACTCTGTCGGTAAAGAGGCAAGAGGCAGCAAGCAGGAGGTATTCGATGCCACGAGCAGCTATAAGTACGGACCTGAGGAATGTGCCCGTCCGATCCCACGGCTTATCCCCTCTCCTCTCTTTCTCTTTTCTCTCTCACTTTCTCTTTCTTTCTCCCATCTTTCCTGGACGGTAATATTGCTAAGGTTAGGCTGTTCGAAGGCTCCTGCATGCATTCAAACGATCGGTGACTCTCCTAGATCGACAGATTTAACGATTGACTCTTCTTTTCTTTTCTTCCTTTTTTTCGCGTGCCAATTGAAACGATAAACCGACCGATGCTGTTCGATATGACAGGACCAGGTATTTAGAGAGCTAGAACTCGGTAGTATTTACTCGACCGGTAAGGTAACCGCGAAATATACCATCGTGGGAACAGCGTTCTCGGTAATCGATTGGATTTTGTCTAAGAAACCGTCGCGTTGGAAGATTTCTTGGATCTATTCTCGATCACTGGTTAATAGGTTCGTCGAGGGAGATTCAAATTCTTTGGTAATTCAAGCTTTGGTATGTCTACATAGAATGTTTGGAACAACATTGATACATTCGAGACTGATGAGTCATCAGTGATGACCCAGCATATGGGTCATGCGATATGATAAAGATTGGTGTTATCAGTTTTGTAGAATAAGGTGTACGAAATATAAAATTGCCATTGATTGTTAGATTAAGGAAGAAATGAATAATCCACAATCAGGACTGTCGATATATCGAAATATCAATGGTGACGAAGAAAGTTGACAGGTTTATTCTTTTAACCCTTTCGCTGCGGCAGATTTTAATACGTAACGCGCGTGGCACCCGGTAGATGTTCAATCGTGGCAGCAGAATATTCTGTTTTGACCGTGTAAAAATTTAAAATTCGTGAAACTGTTTTTTGCAATCTTTTGAATGAAAAATTTTTAAATGGAAGTACGTGAAAGTACGTCCGAAAATTTTCAAAGCGCTTATTGGCGCCAACAACAATGAAAGGGTTAAGAGTTAAGTTAAATTTTCTACAATTGTCGTTTGAAATTTCAAGCACCCCGAGAAATACGATAGTAGACCAATAAAGTAAGAATTGCAAACATAAGTTAATGCAAAGCCAAATAACTCTCTATACGGAATTTTCTTTTTAGGATCGATAAGAAAAAAACAACCGACGATACGCTTTTTGACGAAAATATTGAAATATCAGTGATTGATCATCTATTTCCCATTTTTTAAATTTAAACACACTTTAACGTGTCAAATGGGTTACCAATTTCATCGTGCGCCACGCAACGATTTTCCCAAGAATAAATTCCAACCGTAGGTTAAAATATTTATTCGTTCGACTTTCTTAAAATGTTAGAATTCCAACGTTCTCCATGGTTCTCCCGTGGCTCGTTGCATCGTACGTCTCCGATGCGATCCGTAGCTCCTTAGATTCCCTTTCAGCCTTTTCCTACAGCCATGTTTGGTTTAATCAGTTCGTTTAGGACTTACTAGGATAGTGGATCTATTTAACACGTCAACCGGTCGAACGGGTACGAAATAGCTGGAGAAGTGACAGGTTGTTGTTGCTATACGAAGTTACGTGCCTCTCGAACAAGCGAAAAACCTTGCACGTTGCTTCGATTTTCCTTATGAAAATTGCCCGCTATTCGCTAATTGAACGAATTCTCGGGAAAGTTGGAAATGCAGCTGCGAGCAATTACCCTTACGCGGTTTAATAATGAATTAATAAATTTCGGAAATTTTGGTATTCGTTTATTTGATATATCTGTTGGTTCAAAGTACTAACTCTCGTGTTTTCGACATTGTAAAAGTTTCTGTCTTGTAACGGTATACTTGTGTAACTATACTCCCGTTGGTAAGTATTATGACACTCGTCGAATGTGAACTAAATCTGAATGGCGATTGCAAAATTATCAAGATTGAAAAAAACATTATTTAATTTGGAATCTTGTAATATAAGGATTGCCATATCAATACTACAACTAAATAGGTAACATTCTCTTTAACATTCTATTGAATTATAATAGTATTTTGTGATTATTGAAGTCAATGTTCTCTACATTTTTCAAGAAGTTCTTTATTAAAATTGTTAAAATCCAAAAAAGAATTATTCAGTTTGGAATTTGGTAGTATAAGGAGCACGTATATTTTTACTGTCGTCATCTTGATACCACCATTAGGTAACTCATACTCCATTGATAACTCAAAAAAAGGTAATAATTAAATTTTCCTTATTTTCGTTGCACTTTCTTCCTCAATTTTCAATATTCAAATATTGAAATATATAATATTATAATCAATCGTAAATATTCAAATTTTCTGGATAAGTGTATCAGTCGTATTTGTCTTGCAACTATAATATACTAAAACTAGACAACACTAGTAGTATTTAATATTCGGAAATATTAAAAATGGATAAGTTTCAAACGCTAAAACTCGTCAATGAATTCCGTTTCTCTATTAACGAATTTCACATATGACGCGATACGATACTAACTTCAGCGACCAAATCACACAATACCTCCTACACGAACATTGCCTCACAAAATTTGAATCGCATCCGTTAAAGTGCAGTAAGACAGAACGTCTAACTATAGTAAAAAGAATCCAATTAAACGAAAAATGCTAAACTTTTCGAAACTCTCGAGTTCGGTACAAAACGTCGAATTTGACAAACGAAACTGGAATTTCATCGACTTGAACGAAATTGAATCGAACCGAACGGAATTATGTCGTACTTCTACATTGTACACAGTATACGAGAATTTTTCTTCCCTATTTACTCCACTCCGCTTTCACGCTGATTAAAATAGTAACTTTACGAGTCGCGTCTTTACTAGCAGCGAAACAATAAAAAAATTGCATAATATTCTCGAGTGGCCGTTGTATTCAGGTTGGTTCTTTTTTGGCGAAACAATGGAGACCCGCTTCCTTGAATTCCTACCTGCCAGATGCAACCGGCATGTTTGGGGTCATGTTGCGGTACTGCAACCTAATCGCGATTGGTTAATACGGTAAGATGTTCCCGGTGATTTGCAGCCCGGTACAGAACGAACGAGCGCACAACGGGCCGAAAAGAAGGGAAGATAAAAGATAAGCTCGACGGTCGCGGTGCCTCGGGATCATTTTAATGACGCAACCGTTGTTGACTCGCGTGAAAGTTGACTTTCGTGTAGGTCCTGCCTGCTCTTTCCATTCGTTTAAAAAAAAAAGCAAAAAAAAAAACATTGTTGGAAATGATACTATCGAATGTCCCAAATGGGATCGAGTGTCACACAGGTGGTGTTATTTTATTCACTTTTATCGTCAAGCGAATTGTAACCGAACAGGAACAAAACGACGAATTAATATTTACTTACAGTTAATCTTCGCGACGAAGATTTAACAGTTTAAATATCCAGTGGACTTCTTCATTTTCGCAGACATTTTTAACGCGTTCTCCATCGGACCGTTTTGAGCAAACTTTTAGAATGATCCAGACACTTCTCTTTTTTTTTTTTTTAATTACTTTTTTATTACGTTCTACGACAATTTTTGTCTTTTTCAGTTTATTTAGCAAGGTTTGAAAAGTGAGTGCAGTGGGTCTAAAGGGTCATCCACTTGCTTCCTGGACCATGTCACTCACACATGAGTGACATTTTTATTATGAATACACACTAACTTTTATTTCCCTCTTCTCTTTCTTTTTCCTTACTCGTTTGAAATCAAAATTGCAAGGAACACTTCTGATAATTGTAATAGCCATCAGAATACAGTCTCCGACTGCAGCTTATGTTCTTCCGAATCCTGACACAGAACAAGCACTCTATTTGTTCGAATAAAAACTACATACAGTTATTCTCAAGAAATAAACACTTTCAAAAACGGTAAATATAAAGCAACGATTACATTGTGCATTATCTAAATCAATGACATCATCTACGATAAAAAACTACTCTACGACCTGAGAAGTATGAGCGACGTGCGTACGAGTGGCGCGTTAAATCGCGAAACAACACTGTCACTCAAATATGAGCGACGTGGTGGAGAACGTGTTAAAGAAATTTAATTGAGCGGTTTGTTCTTATCATCCATCGGCGACCTTTCGAGCAGAGAGCTATTACGCTCTCGCTAGAGATACATATGGGATTCAGATCGAAACTTACTTTGAGTTTTTGAGTGTGCCCACATCGGCAACAGCAGTACGACATGTAGTCAGGTAATCCTGGCATAAACTTCAGCTGTTCCTGTTGCTGCGAGTACTCGTCTACGAGTTTGCGATACTGTACCCTGAAGATGGGCCTCGTCGTGCTCTGCGAGCCTTTACCAAGGCGTCCCATAATCGCAAAGAATGCGGCCAGGGTTTTGCGCCTGCGTGTGAACCTCCTCATGCCACGGCGACCGTTGCACCTCTTCGTCTTCCAACTCGATTCGAAGAGCACGGTTCGCGGCTTTCGCCAAATTTTGGCAATTTTTTCGGATTGACGAGAAACACTGACTTTTTTTTTTTTTAAATCACTCCACGAGTATACCTCTGCTTCCTCGATCACTGTTTAAGCTAGACATCTGGCACGATCGATCGACAACGTGTAAATCACACGTGAATTCTTCGTCACCAGTAACTGTTCTTACGACAAATTCAACGTACAATGTTACTTGTTGAATTTCACTCGACGGTAGAAACAGTTCACCGTGTTGTTTCATAATTCATCGGATGAATGGAACAATCGAAGCCACGTTTCTAAGTACCGTGTACACTATAAGAGAATTTTAATTAAATCGAGGTCATTCACATTGATGCACAAGCTTTCCTCGAAGCTGATTTTTGACTTAACCGGCACCCACTTGTCCACGCCACCATCTAGCACACTTTCTAATTCATATAGTACCGGCATGCCGGCGCTGCAGCAACGCACTCAACACCACACAGTGAAACCTTCATTCACTTATCAGGGAACAGGCACACTTGTTTCTCTCGTTTTTCTCTCTCTAAGGAATTTAGGAATTTCCTGAATCACGGAATTCCTTCTAGTCACTTGAGAAACCTAATAGACGCTTCCCGATCACCGCGTGAAAATCTTCCGAGGAACGTGTATCACTCACGGAATAAAAATACTTCACAAAACTACGAGATAGGCACGTTTCAGCTCTCGAGACGTGTGTTTCTTCGTGACGTTGATGTCTCCTTAGGTACGCGATGTTCGTTTCAAGAATCACCGAAGGAACAACACTTTTCTATTTTAAAATCGTTGCATAAACACATCTCGCGTCGCGGTTCCAGGCGAACGAAACGGAACGAAACGTATCTGTACACGGTGAATATGAACTGTAAACATTTTCACGAACGTCTCACCGGTATTCATGGTTTTCAGGTACGGTCTTGGAGAATTATCCGGTACTACCTTGTCCCGCTGTAAGGTATACTATCGTTGGCAGGTGATCATCCGTCTCTGATCCGGCAGACCGGTCCGATCGCTTTACGCGTGGGACACGCACGGAAGATCCAGGGCTCCGCTTCGTGGCGTACGTAGTCTTCACCGAGTGTCGTTCTGCATGCCGATCCGCGGAAACCGGTTAACGAGTTCGAAGCTGCCTTTCGCTTCGTCCTCGTCGACTGTCAACCATACTTGCATCTACCACTATCGCGTTAAGTCCCCTTTCTTTCTCTCTTCCTCTTACTCTTCTCTCTCTCTCCCCCTCTCTTTCGTTTTATCTTCAGCGCCGGCTCGACGAAGTCAGAAATCGTACAGAAGGATTACTCCGATTTACGTATCCGAACGATTTCGAGTACACCGAATGATAATACCGAATGATAAACCGCGTTATATAAAGATAATATTCATCGAGATATTAAACTGCACACGGGTATCAATGTCGTGTTCGGCTCGGACTGTTAAGATCAACGATCCGAATAGAGGGGAACGTTATAAGAGCTCGGCTTCCCTACTAGTTTTACACATTTTCTCTCTTTGCGCTGAACAAGCACTACCGGATACGGCTCCGTTATACCGTGGCAATACAAACGTAGTTAGATTTACGAGTGGAAAGACGATCCGAACGTGACGACATTCCGTTCGCTGTTACGATCTCTCCAGGGAGTAAGATATTTGTTGTAGCACATTGATATCACTGTGAGTCTTCTCGACACCGATCGAACAGACGATCTTCGTTTTGTGGAGGAAAGATGAACGAAGAGAAGCAAGTCGATGGAAGAACGATCCAAGTACCAATTGGACACGTTGTTGTCCCGGTCGATC
>NW_017100127.1:297350-311770 GCF_001263275.1 Habropoda laboriosa | reverse complement strand
CGCCTGCCTTCTCTCTACTTGTCAAATAGACGTGTCTGGGCCCAGAAGAGATGCCAATTTCGTCCCCCCTTATGGACGTCTCAGTTTCGGTCCTACCTGACAGAGAGAGGCCCAGGTCCAGGTGGTGCTCCTCTCGAGCGAGGCGAGCCGCCTAGAGCATGCTAGTCCGCCCCAGCAATGGCAATACCTCCCGATACGTATAGAGAGAGACTGAAGTCGAAAGAGGAACACGAAGCAGGAGTAGCACCGGCGGCCCACACGGCTCTATCCCCACCAGGCAGCGAAACCGAGCGGAGCGGCCGACCGACCGACCTCTTCTCTCCGACCGCTTTCTTGCTCCAACTGCGGCATTGAACACGTTCAACGGCAGCTGGCGAATACCAGCAATCTCGTTCCTCGTCCCTCCTTCCATCTGGCCGTTCTCCTTGTCCTGCTTTCGCAGCCAGAGAGCACCGCTCTCGGGAGAGCCAAGCAACGCGCCGATCGCATGAGTTTGCGATTCGCGTTCTTTGACCTCCTGCCGGCACGATCGCGGACTCGTGTCGGACCACGGACGTTACTCTTGATGCCTTCCACTTCGTGCACGACATCCGCGATGTCATCGAAGAGGATCGATCGACGCGCGGTCCGCGAACAAGGGTAAGGCCCCGGAGCTCCGATCGACCGCATTTTTCTCCTTTTTCTCTCTTATTGGACGGAACCTCGTCTGAAAAAGGGCCAAGCCGCGCCGGTCGAACTGTTTCGCCTCGTCCAGAAACAAGTTTCGACCGTCGCGTCGCCGTTTCGTCGTTGCGGTCGGATGAAAAGTCTCTCCCATGAAGACACTTGTAGCCTTTAGAAACGATCGGGAGAGGGTAATTGTCGCGATCGTTCGAGCCAGTGTGAGTACCGTTAGATCGGGAGATTCCGTAGCTACAAGTAGAAAGTGGCTGATCTTGCGCGCACCAGTATTAGTATTGACATTCTGAATGCAGTTATGAATTGAGAAATTGAATGTATTAAACGTGTGCAGTAGATGAGGGTGCCTCCTTTATTGATGCGCCCACATTTCAATGGGCACTCTTCAATCCTCACTGTGCTACATGCCGAGGAAGGATATTTATTCACAATCAAATTGTCTAAAGCAAATAAGATTTTATCGTGAAAAATAGAACAAAGGTTTATTCTTTAGAAAATTTTCTGAGAATGTTACACATGTTCGTATGAACGTCTGTGGTATTAAATCCGTTAATATACAGGGCGGACCACGTAAAACGGGCCATCAAATTATCTTCTCTAGCTATGCTGGTACGAGGAAATTTTTGTTGATTAAAATTCGTTAAAATTATTAAAGGATTAGTTATTAAACGAAATAAATTACATCAAATTTTCCACATTTACAGATACTCAATATTTAATACATTTCTCCCTACTATCCTATACAAATTACGTAACGGTCAATATTCCAACGAAAATAACACGCCGGCTGGCGATAAGTTTTATTGGAACACTTTTATCGATGTTCTCGTAATACCGTCGTTATTTACGAGGCACAGAATCTCGACGAAGATAAAAAGATAGATGCGTGTTAAGGAAGATAAACCGCGCGAAGAAAGTGGCCCACACATTGTACGGTACTTTTCGGTTATCGAAATAAATGGGGAAAATGTCTTGTAATCGCGGATTTACAAGATCCGAAGCTTTCACGAGGAAGGTCCGCGTGCTTTTTCTCTCCAACTTAAGTGTTTTCCCCCTCGATGTAGTACAGAAAGTCGAGTTAGAGACACGACGGTCGCTCTCAAACTCGATTACCGCAGTTTACCGGGAAAAACAAAGCGGAGGAGAGACACGAGGTGGAAAAGGTAGGACACACACCGGTAGCCAGATCTCGTAAATGATCCCGAGTTAATCGTCAACTCTGGCTAATTTAACGTACAAGAGATTCCACTTGGTACCGTCCTGGTTCTCCGCGTGAATTTTACGAAACCTTAAGGCGCGCTCGTAACGCCCGAATAAATCACTCGATACCCTTTCTTGGCCGGTGTACAGGAGGGAGTTTCGAGGATAATATTCCGCGCGATCGCTTATGCAGATCACGCGTTAAGATTCAACGAAGTTCCCGGCGAGAAATCGTCCACGATTTCCTGTTCGCCTCGCTCGATTTTATTACCACCGGCAAAAATTACTGTCTACCGTCCCGTCCCATTCGTGTGAACACCTAATGAACAGTTTAGGTGGGGTGCACCGATAAGTGGCGTATTATAAAAGTTTATAGGATTTTTGTGCCGCTTCACCGGCCAATTCGGCACGCAAACGAAAAACACTCGTGACTTTCACGGCCGTTTAAAATTCATAGAAAGAGAACCATGAAAAGTTCATTTGGAGGGAGGGGGAGGGAGAGGCTGATGTACTGTTTTTAACGCACCTGCATTATGAATATTAATACGCACCAGGCTGCAACAGAATTTTTCCCTTCGCGGACATTGCTCATGGACAACAGCACTCAAATGGAATTGCTTATTGTTACGCGTGAAAATTTGCATTCTAATGTAGATATTTGAAACGAATATAAATTACGCGCGTGTGTATGCAACTGTACAGAGTAATTCTAGAAATTCAAGCGAGATGTAACTCAGTTTTTTTTTTTTTTCTTTTTTCAAGCGAAAAAGGTGGAATATAAATACGCATTTCTGCGATAAAAGTGTTTTATATGCAATATGTAATTGTAATATTGTTTGAAATGGAACTGTACCTTTTTTTTTTTTTTAATAAATTTATTCTTCTAGATATTTGATGTATAAAAGTATCTTTTGTTGGTACTCCAATATTTTATCTGTATTTCTCAGATTTAATTTTAATTTCTTAAATTTTATGAAAAACCACTGGTATGATAATGAAATTAATTTTAAATTCCAAGAAATATATCACTTATATATCCCCATGTTTCCTAAACATTCCATTTCATATTATTTCCTACACACCGTTATTCTACACAAACTTATAATTTTTCACCAAAGAGCAATCACGATAATCCTGTTCCAAAAAAAAGTTTTCAATTTTTCTTCTAAAAGAGAATGGTACGAACACAACATACTTAGGTATAATACGCGTGAAACGTTGCTAGGCACGTTTACGACGGTGAATCCGACAGAAATTACGTTCCATATGTTTGTCATACTTTGATCGTTAACGAAGCTGTGCCCCATGTGATTTCTGTAAATCTTTCGGTCGGTGTCAGAGGTTGGATTCGCAACCGAGGATGAGGATGTTACTTTTTGTCGTGAGCATCGTCCGTGTGTTCGTCTTCTTCGTCGTAGCCGATGGAGGTGAGGCCCAGCCAGGGGTAATAAAAAGCTACAAAAAGGTCTGAGGCTGCATACCTTACATAGTCGCACGCCTCCACGCGACTCGCGTCCTGCAAGCCGTCGCGGCGCTCTACTCTGTTCCTCCTAACGGTCTCAACACTCGCGACGCCTTATCAACCTACACTTTCAGCCTCTCCTTTAAAACTCTTTACGAGTATTTTTCAGCAACTTCGCCGGCGAGAGGTGATTGCGGAATGGCTGATCGAAGCTTGGGAGATATTAGGTTGGTGTACGTAAAACGACGCTTTTTTAAACGAAACTAGATACACGGTGTTTTCACACAATTCTACGCACTTTTCTCAACGAGTAACTACGTTCATTATTTCAAATTTATAAAAATCATTAGTCTCGGTAAAAAAAATTCGTTTATGCTGCTTTTACAGTGTCTTCATTTCGGGGTAATTTATTTATTAAAAATTGTTTAGGTGTTTGAAGAAATGGGGAAAAGTCGAGAGAATAGAAGAGCAAAAGAGCAAAATTTCATATTCTTTTCCGTGGATTGTTTTCAATAATTTTTCTTAAAACGTTATCATCCTACTTAGGTCCCATCTGGCCTTCCTCTTGGCTCATTTCCCAATAAAAAGTCACCAATCCTGAATTTTGCACACCAACGTTGAAATGTCCTAACATTTTTATAAAGAATATCTCGATTGTTCATCATGTCACATAATAATGTCCAAACAACCGCCTTACGAATTTTTTCCCTATTCAATACACGTGTACTACAGCAAATTCCTTTTTTTTTACTATCGCGTATAAAAATTTACGATCGGACAAAATTTAACGCGTGGTATCAATTCGCCAATTTCAGCTGCTGAAAAAACGACGTTTTATTTGCGCCAACCTAATATTTTATTTATAGGAGAATTGGAATAAAGGTGAAACCGTGGTATATGGCAAGCTGTAATGTGAAGTATAATTGACAGTACAGAGGCTGTTTAACGGTGGAAAAGGATCGAGTAACTGTTGCTTCGGAGATTTTTCTTCTTTCCAGAGGAAATAGTTGTTTGTGGATAATACGAGGTCTGATGGATTGCTATTCAGTATGATGAAGTATCGACAAAGGGAGGTTGGCTGCGAATTTCATCTGAGGATAATTGTGTGTAGATTGTGCGAAGTGTAGCAAAAGCTATTAAACTTAACCTATTTCTCAAGATAATCCCCTGCCGTAATTATGCAACTGTCTCATCGTTCTACTGGCCTTTTCATGTCAACTGAAAAGAATTCTTTGTCTCGTTCCTTGAGCTAGTTTTGCAATATTTTCGTTGCTGTGAAGCTTGATTCCATAACAGAGGAGTAAGACAAAATCTCCAAGCTTAATTTTCTTTTATGTATACTGTCGTTCGTAAGCATTAGGACACCCGTTATATATAGAAAGTATTATTTACATTTCCTCGCCAAAGTGAGTCAAATAATTTTATGTTAAACTTGTATAGACAATGAGGCTTGTTTTACATTCGTAGATTTCAGTAGACGTCTGTAGAGTTCAGAAGATTTCAGTAAAATTTCAGAAGATTTCAGTAAATTTGAATAGATTTCGACAGATTTTGGTGGATTTCAGTATGCTTCACATCCAGCAAATGTCCCAATACTTATGAAAACGGAAGTGTACACTGAAATAGTTGTCAATCAACTGAAAAAGTTGTTTCAAATTAACGACAGGGATACTAACTTATAATTTCGAAAATATCGCACTTCGTTGTCTCTTTATTTACTAAACGACCCCAACATCATCTATAACAACGATGTCCAATTATATCTCAAGTTTGTCCGCTTTATTTTTTCCCACCTGACATACACAAGTAGGTACATTCGGATCGCTTTTCAGTCGGTGCAATTTCAATCGCAAAACTACCACAAAGTACACGTTATCTCGATTGGACGCAGATCGCTGCAAACCACTATTATTGTCCTGAAAATTCACGGTTTGTTCGGGAGCGAGCGGTGGCGCGGCGCGTTCAACGACTTCGCGTCTCAATCCTTCACGTTTTCCCCGAGTGTCGGCGCGAAGCTGAGATTCCAGACGGAATAAGAAAATTAAAGCCGGGGCTGTTAGTCATTTCTTCGAGCGTTGTTCGTGACAGGACAGCCGCCCGTAGGAGCTTCTTACGCTCGCGAGAATCGTTCATCGTCGATCAAATCTCCTGTCTCTTTCAACAAATGTGTTGCACGCTGGCTGTGTATATCGCGTGCAGCCACGTCTCCGCCAGGAAAACTCGTCATGATCGTCACGAATAGAAAGCCAAGGCGAGCCTCGGTGCCCATTCGATTTGTTCCATTTCTCAGTAGGCGCTGATGTAGCTACGGGGTAAGGTGGCAAGAAGCGAAATGAGGGTACGACATCGAAAAGAGGGGAGCGTGTACGCAGCCACCAACTAGGTACCACTATTATCTGTACGAGAATGCCAAGGTCAACCTCATTCCGAGGCAACAGTAGCCAGTATTCGAGTACTGTATCCCAATGGCTGATATCGTTTCATCGTTCAACCTACCTGTACTATCGATTTCCTAGTATTTTTTTTCGAGAGTGCAGCTCGAGCACACCGCCCCTTTTCGAACTTTCAGGATAACGATTCGATCATACTTCTCTCGTGGTTGTATAGTAGGTTTTGTAATCTTAAGGTTGACGAGTTCTCAGAGTTGGGAAAAAATACTTGAGATTCCTTGAAGGAATTTGAAGTAAGGAGTGGTTTTTTAGGAATACTAATAATATGAGATTAACACTAAATACTTCTTAATACTGTATTCAATACAGAATTAAGTACAATACCGTATACAAACGATATAAAGACATACACCGAAGAAGAAGTTTCGAATGGACAAATCGTATGCATTTCCAACATCTACATTTGCAGCTGTTGATTACGAAACAAATCTGTGCCTTCATCGGTCAAACGTTATCGGTGTTTTATCGTTATTTATAGTAGACGCAGTCGTTGAAATATTGTTTCAATCAAAAGGTATCGTAAATTTTCTCTCAGCAACTATTACAGATAGAAAATGTCTACACAATAATATTTTACAGAGTTTGCGATCGTTTATAATTAATTGCAGCGTATCTACGACGGTATTCACTTTCGTATCTTTCCTCAAATCGTTTTATCAGTACCGATTAATTACGAGTTCGGTAGCTTTTTTAAAGAAAAAAGGATTCGTATTGAAAAAATTAGAATTGTCATCACACAGGCAGTGAACATTAATCTCTCGAGTCTCAAGAGAGATAAATTATGTCTAATTGGTGAGTTCTTTAAATGGGTAAATCAAACATTTGCAGATAATTTGATAATTAGTCAAACAAGTTTCGGTACACTTCCTTAGAATTTATTTACCGTTGCATTATTTCCACAGAGAAGGTAAACAATAAATAATACTTATGCTATTTTATCTAAAAATATAACATTTCTCAGTAGCACAGAGAAAAATGTATTTATATTTATTTAATCACTAACAAATGAATGTAAATTATTTTTCTCTGCACTAGTAGTAATTATTACGTTTCTAAATAAAACAACTGCCTTCTCTATTAAAGTTATACAAAGTAAAATAAATTCTCATAAAGTGTACTTAAACTTTTTTCACCGAGCAAATATCTCTCATACTTTTTTAAAGTAAACGAGCAATAGATAAACAGTTTACGAAATACAAAAATGTTTAAAATTAAGATTTCCTCGTTTACTACGAAATAATCCGTCACACTATAGTATTTGAAAATTACTTAATTGCTCGTGACATTTACATTAAAAATTGCGTAATATTACAATAATAAAAACACTGTGCTCAGGTAACAATGAATAAGTTCCTTTTTTTCAATAATACGCCGCACTCTGTTTAAACAAGTGTTCCATTTACCCTGAAATTTACGCGTTGCGTTATTCTTATCGTGTCTGTAACAGATTAATTAGCGAACATCGAGGATCAGTGGTTCCTTCGGTGGCTATTTCCCATAAAGATAATATTCTAGCGTGTATTTTAGCCCCTGTAACGTTGCTCGCTTTATCGTCGGACATGCAACGGCGGTCCTTATCAAAATGTTTGATCCCGGACGCTCATTTTTCTCCGGCAACATTATAGAATATATGCATCAGTTAATTAAGATACTGCATCCTTTTTAAACGAGTAACTTATTGAAGTACACGACGGCAGTTTCTTTCTCAATTATTTTCCCCTCTTATCATACGAGTCACGTCCTCGTGTTTTGTACCTTACACAGTCACAATTTATATGCGAGTAATATCAATTCTCGCCAGCGGAGAATATGCAAAAAAAGCGTCATATTTGCGAAACTGTGATCTATGTAAATGTGAAGTGTATTGTGCTCGCGTGCCACGTGAAATTTATAACTTACTCTTGAAAAATAGTGGTTTCTCGCGAACTTCGTTCTTTTCGAGAATAAGTTCTCTCAATTTGTCGTTGTATCGAACAATTTTTAGTAAATGTGAGAACTTGAAAATATTAAAGAAATACTCATAAAATTTCATTGCAAGAAAAATCAAACTTATTACCAATCAAATCTTCTTTTTATATTTTGAAGTTGCAATTGAAAGGAAAATCAAAATTAGTACCAATCAAATCTTTTTTCGAAATTTTAAAGTTGCAACTTTCGTAACTTGTACTTTAAACAATTTAAGCAAGAAATTAGTGATAATAATATTTTCAAATGTTAAAGGTAGTAGAGTATTAACGACTGTTTGTGTAAACACCACATTTTTTTAAATAACTTTTATGCATATTAACACAGATTTTCAAACTCGATTTTTAAAAAAATTGAAGTTTGGATGAAAAATTTTATTGTATATTTTTTATTTATTTTTACGTAAGGAATCACAGGGATTAATATTTTTGGCCACTCCCTCTATGTAAGTAGTAAAAATGCAGAATACATATTTTAAAATATGTTGTTCGATACGTATTTGTGCACTTTTACAGCTTCCATAGTTTCCAGAATAAAACGATAGTCGATAACGTGGAATTTTCGCACATTTCCCATAATAGGGACCATTTTCTTGGTAGAAAATGTCGAGATTAACCTTATTTCACATCGGTGCTCACTATCGACCGAGTTGCATTTTATCGCGTTCTTGGTAGGGCTGTAGTAACCCTCTTTGAACGTGTAACTTATCGTTGAGGGTTTCGATATTTTCTTTAACCGATGGAACCGTGATTCTATTGTACGACGTAGAATACGTTCCCGATAAAGGAAGTTTAGATCTACATACGGAAGTACAGATTGGAAACTTTGATCATTTACCGATAGCAGAAGTCCTTGTCTCGTATTATAGTTTAACTTTTTTTAACAGGAATCTCTTATTTATCGTGTATTAATTGTATTAAAAAATTCATGTTCGCATAATGAACAAAATTTGCTTATCAGTATTGCCTTTCTTCAAATATACATATTTTCAATAATTTCTTATTAAATTTCTTACGGTTTGAACTTAACAAATTGTATACTTTTACTTTCATAACTGAAAATCTATAACAATAGAAAATCTAAATAATAGTAATATTGTTTAAATTAGCAAAATACGAAGGATACAACAATACTCCTTTTCAGACTATTTTAACTACGTATTCCATAAAAGTGGAGTAATTGCAATAATTGCAAAAAACAAATTACCCAATGTATACGTAAAATATTACCGTTATAAATCACGACGTTAACTATCAGATAATGGTAAATAAACTATCGAATCTTATTGCAATTTATTCGAGTACTTCTATTTGAATTACGACGGATAGGAAATGGTGTCTCTGCCTTGTAGCATGAGATAACGGCGAATTGATATTTCTTCGTCCATTATGCAATTTATCACAATATAATTCCGATATGAATACGTTCTTTAAAAAAAAAAAAACTTAGATTGTACATCTCGTGTTACCGCTATAATAAACCTGACGAGTGTGTCCATTAGCTTTTCTCTGAAAAATCATTTCCTGTTCTATTGTCACGTCCAGATAACACAATCTGAAATTTCCCAACTATTCGACACTGATTTACATCACCGACAAATATTCTCTCTGTCAGCAAGGCATCGTTACGATAATATTAGAAGGAGAACGATAGCGAAGGTACCTGGAGTAATGGAGAACAGGTGGTTCTTTATTCACCATTCGCGCGTGGCTAGTTATCGTCGATAAAAGTCCCTATGAAAAGTAACTGGTAATCCCGCAGGTGCACGAAGCATTGGCATTTGGCATCGCGGTCATTGCCAACCGATCGTTATGAAAGCTTAGCTAACAGTGCACCGTTATCAAACACGGCGGGCTTTTGACATCGGCCGAACCACAAAAACCGCAGCTCAGCAGCCTCCCTATCGTGGAAACACGGAAGACACTGAATACGCGGAAGAAAGTTTCGCCGTCGTTGAACGCGACAAAGTCAGACGCTTCTTTGCCATAAAGGACCACTTGCTGGAAAAGAAGCTGTACAGCGTGATGGAGAATAATGAGACCACTGTTCGACAAGGGACCAACGCGGAAGCAATAGGACTGGTAACGCACTTGCATTCGACAAACATTCGCGTTCTTAAGTATTAGAGCAGTTATCGAGTGTGAAGCGATATTGAACAGTCGTTACGAAATTATTGAGATTGTGGAGAAGAACGATTCTGTGCGGAATCTCGTAGTGTAACGTGTATGTTTTTGTTTAATTCTTGAAATTGGGTCAGGTTGACCTAAAATTAAATTACAAATTCTCTTTCTCTGGTGTTAAACGTATCATTTGGACTGAAACTTTTTCGTATCTTTAAATATTTGACAAACGTTAATAATCTTGACAGAGAAGAACAAAATTTGTACGATTTTTTAAATAGGAACTAATTATATTTTTCAAGCACTAATAGTGTGTCATTGATTATGCCACATCAAAGATCGACACGAAATTAAGTTTGAAAATAAGTTTGTCGTAGGTCGTTGAATTTGCCTCACTAACCAGTTTCACATAACACAAAAACAATTACAGCTATCAATTGAAAAAAAAAAATGTACTATCGTCATTACGCGAAAACCATTGCAAATTTAAAAAATCTATTCAGGCCATCGTATTGTTTACAAAAAGATAATTAAATTTTGTCCTCTTCTATTTTTCTGACAAATCTACTAAATGTATCATTTGGACTGAAACTTCTTCGTATCCTTAAATCACTGACAAACATTAACAATCTTGACAGAAAAGGACAAAATTTAATCCTAATAGTGTCGTTGATTGACGAAATTAAGTTTGAAAATGAGTTTGTTGTAGGTCGTTGAACTTGCCTCACTAACCAGTTTCACATAATACAAAAACAATTACAGCTATCGATTAAAAAAAATGAGTGTTATGGACATTACACGAAAATCATTGCAAATTTAAAAAATTTATTCAAGCCACTGTATTGTTTATAAAAACTAAAATAATGGTGTAAGAATAAAAAGTATTGAAACTTTGTCCTCGTTCATTTTCCCACAAATCTACCGCTTACTAAGAAATACAACTTAAATCATATATTTTCCGTACAAACGTACCGAGTGTCCTAATATTTACGAACATCAGTGTATCTCCGAAGCAGTTTCGTTGCAAACGAAATAAGTAGAAGCACAGAATCGCGGTGCGAAAGCAATATTACTTCGCGTAATTTCAGATATTACCACACATGATTAAAAAGACTTTAATTCCAAATGACGGTCCCTTTTAATTTCGCAAGAAACGAACACCCTTCTATATTTTCACATATACCAACTTCAGCGAAGAAACATAATTTAAATCATACGATACTTTCTGTACAAACATAATCGGTGTCCTAATACTCACGCAGTGTATCTTCGGAGCAATTCCGCTGGAAACGAAATAAGTAGAAGCACAAAGTCGCGGTACGAAAGCAGTATTACCTCACGTAATTGCGGATAATACCGGAGCATGATTAAAAAGACTCTAATTCCAAATGACGATCCCTTATATTTCCTTATTTCTTGCTTTTAACGTTGCAAGAAATCTGCCTTTTAAAAAGAAACCAAGTTCCTTCAATTCTGACTACCCGCTATTCATAGATATTCCTGCATTTTAAAATAATATCTGCGCAGGAACATCTTCTAGGAGCATTCAATACCCTGTTTTCAATTTAACCGTTGATTCTTTCACACAGATAAAATACGATCCTGTAATCTCCTTTCCATTAATCTCAACTTCCGCCCATACAAATCTGTACCTTTGAAATTTCAACGCTTCGACAACGAGAGGTTATGCCGATTTTTCTTGTTAATTATTGTTTGAAATAACGAACTGTGCCGTTGGGTCATTATATGGTACAACAGTTTTAAGACGATTTTAAAGTCGTAACGGAAAGTGTCCGCGACGAATGGAAATCCGTGGAGTAGAAAGAATTTACAATGGAATGAAATGTAAGAACGACGAATATAATTTTCGTAATATAAAAATGAATGAAAGTTTTCTAAAGGTTCGACGTTACACAATAAAACTTTCATAGCAAATGTCTCAAGAAATATCACTTGTTAACACATTTTTTAATTTCATTTTAATTTCTGTAATTAAATATAGAGTGTTCCATTAAGAAAAATTAAGGTGATGTTCAAAACTTTGCATAAAAAGTATGTTGAAGAAAAAATTATTGTAATGTATCTACTTATGGCAAGCTTAAAATCGTGCAACTTTTATTTCGCACACTTTTTCGTACAGTTAACCCTTTGCACTCGAGTGGCGACTGAGAAGCAACGTTATTTTTTACTATTTGGTAGATAATTAAAATAAATAAAAAAAGAATGTATTGTAATTAAAATATATTCGTCAATATGGTATGATTTATTTCTACGTTAGTTTCGAAAAATTTCATCCATTTCTTAGCAAATACCGAATATCAATTTTGAAGGCACCAGGCTATAGTATAAAGATCTTCGAGTGCAAAGGGTTAATAGTTTGCAAGTAATTTTAAATTGTTAATTTATGGATTTGAAATGAATCACCCAGTGTATTCATAAATTACGCGAAACACTAACATTTGTTCGTGAAATATACAAATTTTGTGATACATCCTTTTTTGTAGAATTTTTATGCACATTTTATACACAAATTGACGTATACTGTCGTCCTTTCGTTTAATTATTTCACAACAATTTAGCTTCCCCAATTTTCTGTTGCACCCGAAACGAATCCAATTACACGCTGCAGCTTAAAATCGTTTGACTGACGAGCTGAGAATTATTTTTACCAGCTGCCCTGTACATCAAAGATTCTTTCCCTCATAGTGAAAATGAAGAAACAATACGGCGTGACGAGTGTGTTAGTTCAGTGTCGTACAAGCGAACGCACGAGAAACCGTATCGTGCACGAGTGAGAAATAAATCTCAACTATTTCGGTATTCATAAAAGATTAAAAAGGAAGGAAGTGGCAGGAAAGGCGCTCTGATTTAGCATTCGCTGAAAAAAAGGAGAAATGCTTTTTAAGGAAACGTCCAAATTGGAGGGAGCATGTACAGAAATTGAAAATTGTATTTTAATATTAGAAATGGTGTACAGTTGCAATTTTTTTGTGCTTGCAGATAATCTATGGAAATTTTCTGATTTTTTGGGTGTCCTTTTATTGGAAGAACTGTGCAAATAATATTCTATGACTTGTATAATGCTCTATTTTCAAAATATATCTAAAACAAAGGAGTATTTAAAAGAAACACTTGAAAATCTTCGTTGGAAAAATTAATGTCTCTAACTTTAAACTGTGTCTAAAATAAAGGTGTCCATGCAGAGAAGTCTATATTTAAGCGGAACTAAATCAGAACAACTGTTGCACAGACCATTTAATTGCAAGATTATTAGGGAACGTTGGCACGCCAAAAATAAATTCTAATTAAGACATTCTGACACTGGAAGGGTGAACAAGTTGTTAGGCAGTTCCATCGGTGTAGTACGATCTTTAACTCGATACACCACGTTTCCCTCGTACCTCGAATGCTAGTATGTATTCCACCCTTTCGTTTACACGACCTCTTTCGATAAACCGACGATCATGTTCCCTTGTTACGTAGCGTCACTAATTTCAGTAACAGTATCCACATAGTGGAAACGAAATTAGAAGTTGGTTGCTGGAGAAAACGATTTAGTTAAGAAAGTGAACAACTGATGGTAATACTTTTGTTATCTACAGAGTGTCTCAGTTAACTCGATCACCTCGAATAAATACTAAACGTTACATTGCACGAAAATTTTAAAGTATGGATTTTAAATGGTATCAAGAGGCGCATTGAATAAAGTATATGCTTTTTCTGTAGGTGGAAGCATTTTGGAGATTTTAATTTCAATTTCTTTTCTTTTTTTTTTTTTTCAATGGAATGGGGTATTTTTTGTATCATCAATCGGTAGGGTATCAAATTCTGAGTAAAAATGTATCGACCTTTATATTTCCTAAATCTAATTGTTCACCCTCTATAATGCCATGTGACTTTAAAGTTTATATTGCATTATATTGCATTATATTATACTGTTGCACTATTACATTATTACCAGCAAATTTGTTTACAATAATTATTAATTCTATTAAAGCAAGTTCATATAAAATACTTATAAATCTTTAAAAAAAGAAAAAAGGAAAATTGTAAGGAACCATAATTTTTCTCTCACGAATGAAACAAAATCGGGTTACAGAGAGTTAACGAGATAATGTCAATACACTTCTGAACGACACTGTTAACAATTTTTACAACGTTTCGACCAAATATTCAAAATAAACAAGAAAGTTCAAAAACAGCGACATTTCGTCGCTCCAATATGCGTCATGTATCAATAAACATTCCACCCGAGCGAAACCATATTTTCCACTAAACCTCGTAGGATATTTAACGGTAACAAGAAATACTACGAGATTCTGGCAGTATCTCGGATCTAACGACTACTAAATTCCCTCCGATGATTTTTATACACGACACGACGCCCGCCGTTGCGTCTCCGAAACTCATCGATAAGGTAAAAGAAGACAAAACGAACGGCAACGATAATTTATCGGCCGGTATGAAATGTTAATTAAGACAGGCCCGTTCGTAACATCCGGTTGATGTTCGGGAAAAAAAATTCCGGAACGATCCGAGCAGAAG
>NW_017100127.1:295943-297334 GCF_001263275.1 Habropoda laboriosa | reverse complement strand
GTGTGTCCCGCAATAAGAATTGTCACAACGGTTCCAAGCGATCAGTGCTGAAGACGGTCCACTTCACGTCTCGCTCGAGAGACTTCCTCTCTCGACGGCTGCCGAGTAAATAAAAGGTTCAATGGGCCGCGTGGTCGTTTCGGGATGACAAGAAAATACCTTGAATTCCCTAGCTGCGTTCTTCCTTCTCCGCCATCTTGATCGGTTTCTCTTTACCCGCGGTCTTGTTTCCCTCCTTTTTTCCCCCGCCTTTCGTTAGAGAGATAGCGACACAGAGAGACAGCCGATATCGCTAGACGAGGAAGACGGTTTCCGTCGTATCCGGAGGGCGAATAACATCTTCACATCGGCTACGATGCATTGTGTCACGGATGAAGTGAACGCTCAAAGTGTGTTCATCGAACGTGGAATTTGCTTTGGAAATAGAAGTTTTCCGAGTTCACGGAGACATTTGATTTTATTACACGTTTCGTTTTATTTCTCGCGTGAATGAGTGTGTGAGAGAGGGGGAGAGTAAAATGAGGTGTTTATTTTGAAAGTGGGCCAAGTCCATCCATTTTTGGAAAAGATGGATAGAACTTAACCCTTTGACAGTCTGATAAAATTATGAATTACGGAGAAAATTTATATTTCACAGGTATTTTTTAAATAATTTCGTCGTGTGTGATCATTTTTAAAACAAGGGATACATAACCTTACGTCGTTGTTATGACAATATCTCGTCCCTTTTCAACTTTCTTCCTAAGAGTCTCTCTTGAGCTAAACAGTTATTTAGGTACTACACGCTTTGCCCGAGTCTCACTCGGTTTAAACTGTCGTTCCTTTTAAACGTAAATAATCTGTAGTCAAAGCAAAAAATGCACTTGCCCCAATTTCGAAATAAAAGGTTCATATTATAAAATAATGCAGTAAATAACTTATTTTAGTTACTTGCTGTCTCCTTTGATACCTCAAAACGAACAATTTCAGCAATAGAGTATTACATTTTGCATAAAACATTTTAAACCTAAGAAGCAAAATACAGTATATTCTCCACAAGTGACAGACCGCAAGGAAGCTAAACCTGACACTCGTAGAGTCACGGACTACGTTTTCGAGCCTCGCGCCCGCCTTTGTAGTTTGCCGAACGTAGACAAGGACAGCGAATAAAAGATAAGCATGAAACGTGAGTCGAGACAACCAAGCGATTTAAATATCAACTTTTTTAATTGTACGTTTTTTTATCCCGAAATTTTTCTTAACATATTGATGAGATTTTTCTGATGAAAATGACATAAAACACGACATAATTTGAACAACATTTACTTATTAACACGTTCACTATCACGCCAGATATTTCACTGTATTGAGATAAAACAGACGCCCTGTATTACATTACATAGAGTCGGCCT
>NW_017100127.1:279899-294828 GCF_001263275.1 Habropoda laboriosa | reverse complement strand
GGGTCCTTATATACCTGCGGTACCCTCTCCCCAAAGTCATTAGCAAAATCGTCGGTTAGGTCAGGCGGGAAATTTTCGCGGGAGATTTTCGCGGGAGATTTCTGTTATCGTAACACGGTATAATTTATCAATTTTCACAATTTTGTTCTAAATTTATACTTCCGACAATTTGTTATAACATTGCATATAACAATTTATACGTTTTTACAATATTCTTCAATGGAAACATAGGTTTTAGCGTTCTCGTTACTTAGTCGTGGATAAATTAATTTCGTAGGAATTAAAAATCGGGTTGACCTGTGGTCGTAGATTAAAAATAACCATAGTACAGCTAAATTTATCGTGTTAAATAATTCATTTTACACGAATCAAAAATGTATTCAGCGTTTGTTTGTTACAATATCGTGAAATGAATTATTTGTGCAGTTCTGTGTGTTTTCTGTGCAGTTCAACCTAATTTATTTAAATTTACGTTGGGAGACAGAATAATATTTACAAATCTGCCGGAATTTTTGATATTCAGAGAAACACAGGTAAACTTGCATTGCATTTAATGGATATTCTCCACCAAACTGCACAAGGTACAGTAAATTCTCTTCAAGTGTCAATAAGTTTGGATTCTAATTTATTGTGGATATAATTTATTTCATGGTAGTGTAACAAGCAAACGTTGAATAAATTCCTAATTCGTATTAAAAAAATTATTTAACACAATAATTTCAGTGTTATTTTGATTATTCTTGATAAATGACCACAGATCAACTTGATTTTTAATCGTTATAATCTTTAAATTCAGTGTGAATAGAGAAAATGTGTAATATAATACATTTCACGATATTATAACAAACAAACGTTGAATAAACTTTCGATTTGTATAAAAAGGTAATTAACGTAATAATTCTACCTTCACTCTGGCTATTTCTTCAGTGCACGACCGCAGGTCAACCTGATTTTAATCGTTACGAACACAGTCCCACCACGAGAAAGTAATAATAACGTTAAAACGTAATTATTCGCCGAAAAAAATTGCAAAAATGTATAAATGATAATATGTTGTGTTGTAAGAAATTGTGAGAAGTATGAATTTACAATAAAACTTGTGAAAATTAATAAATTATAGGCTGTTATAAAGTTAGAATAGAATAATGGAAATCTCCCGCGAAAAATAATCAATTCCCGCTAAAAATGGTCGATCTCCCGCGAAAAGTAGTCGATTTCCCGCGTAAAGTAGTCGATTTCGCGCGTAAAAGGAGGTTTCGCGCCCAATTTTGCTAATGAGTTTGGGGAGAGGGTACCGCAGGCATATAAGGACCCGCCGAGGTCGCGGGAACTCATTCACCCTTTATACTGGGCCCTAGACACTTCGCGGCAAATTAGTCTTAAAGGTTCTGAGATGTGAATAGAGTGGTCGCGGGCTACTAGCTAGCCTATGTCCTCCCTATACACACTCTGCCTTCTCAAACTTAACATACACTAGCATTCTGAATTATCGATACTTGGAAAGTTACTATTAGACTTTGAATTTTTCTTTTCTTTTTAATTAAACTAAATTGGTTCTGCATTTATTAATGCTTATGGGCAAGTACTATCAGACTTTGCATATTCTACATGAAATTTTTATTTTGAAATTAATTTCAGTAAATTCCAAGTATCGATATTTATTAATAAATTATTATCGGTCTTTAAATATTCCCCTTCGAATCGGAAATCGCGAAATTAGTTTGAGAGTTTAGGGAAATCGAGATTTTTATTTTGGGGTAGGATGGAATAGGTAGGAATAGGATGTTGATTTCAAACGAATTCGAGGTTCTATTATACTAATGAAAATTTTCGGCGTTTCAGGTGTTTATCGAAATTAATTCAAAATTTGTCGTTACAGCTTAATAATATTTACTTTTATTTCAGCTATTGAATCTAATTTGAAATTTTCTTTCAGTTTCTTGAATTTCTTTTATTTATACAATTTTTCTATGATTTTCTGTGATATTGAATTAATTTTACGACTTATTACTTTGTCAACTAATAATTCACAGCTATCCAAGGATTTGCATGATTTGCATGATGTAGTTAGTTGAATTATTTTATTTTATATTGTGATTTGCTGATTTGCAACGAGTGGACTACACTCGTTGCACTGTGCCCACCCTAATTAAACCGTCTCAGTAGTTTACCGCTAATTTTCTGAATTTTTCAATTTTTATAAATACCAGAGTCGGTGAATCGCGTTTTGAAACAATAGCTTCATCCCTAGTTCGCTTATTATTGAATATTTTTACGCGTTTAACTGATACTTCCCAATTATCGTCGCGTATTTTATTCAAATTTTCATCTATCGTAAATTCAAAAAAGATATCAATTCGCGTTCGTTCTTTTCTTTCAATTTTTCACTCGCGTTCTACGAAAGTTTGCTTCAATAATAATATTGAACGTAATACAAATGCGCGATTTCCCCCTCACTAAATAAAACTGAAATAAATCGCGTTTCGAAGTACTTTTCGCGTCGTCCATTCCACAGTGGCTCACGATTCGTGAGTCTGTGAGTCTTGGAAAATGAACTGGAACTGAAAATCTGAGTGGAAATTCGCGTTTTTTCTTTTGATTCTTTCAATTTTTCACTCGCGTTCTACGAAAGTTTAGTTCAATAATAATATTGAAAATAATACAAATTTGCGGTTTCTCCCTTTCTGAATAAATTTGAAATAAATCGCGTTTCGAAGTACTTTTCGCGTCGTCCATTCCACAGTGACTCACACTTTGTGAGTTTGTGAGTCTTGCAAAATCGATCGGAACTGGGGGGAAGGAAGGAAGGATGACGATCTGAGTGGAAGGAAGGAGAAAATGCAGTCAAATCTACGTTGCAGACCCCAGCTGTTTAATCAGTGAACAGTGAGTTACAAAAATGGGTTTTTTTTCTGGTGATTTGGTTTAGTAGTTAGTTGTGTTGTATATTGCCAGCTGAAATATGAGCTGGCTGCCCCAAATTAAACCGTCTCAGTAGTGTTTCGCAATTAAAAATCGGTTTTCGGAATATATACGAGAATTTTTGAATTTTAGTAAATACTAGAGTCGTTGCATTGAGTATTATAATAGCTTCATCCCTAGTTCGCTTTATATTGAATATTTTTACACGTTTAATCGATACCCTCCTTGAAATTTACTTGCGTTAGAGATTCGGGAAAGACATCAATTTACTCAGATATGAGCTGGCTGCCCCAAATTAAACCGTCTCAGTAGTGTTTCGCAATTAAAAATCGGTTTTCGGAATATATACGAGAATTTTTGAATTTTAGTAAATACTAGAGTCGTTGCATTGAGTATTATAATAGCTTCATCCCTAGTTCGCTTTATATTGAATATTTTTACGCGTTTAATCGATACCCTCCTTCAAATTTACTTGCGTTAGAGATTCGGGAAAGATATCAATTCGCGGTTTATTCTTTTGCTTTATATACATCGTGTTTATTTCATATCTCTTTTCTTTTTTTTACGTTTATTCTATTTAAAGTTAACTTCATTCTAAAAATCGAGAATAATATAATATCGCGGTTTCCCCTCTTAAATAAATCGCGTTTCGAAATACTTTTCGCGTCGTCCATTCCACAGTGACTCACATTTTGTGAGTCTGTGAGTCTTGGGAAATCAACGACGAGGAACTGGAATGATTTGCGGAAGGATGACGATCTGAGAGGATGGAAGGAAGGAAGGAAGGAGGCAATGCAGCCAGGCAGCCAAATCTACGTTGCAGAGCCCAGCTGCTTAATCTGCGAATTGTGAGTGAATTTTTTGAGGGTTTGGTGGTTGGTTATATATGTGTGTGCATGTGCATGTCGAAGCTGAACTACCAAGAGGTCAAAGAAGAACTGGATGGACTCTACTGCACTAATGGTGCAAACGCCCTCCCATTATTAGAGTATCAAAGTAGTATACCGCGTTAATTCAATTTAGAGTCAATTTTCCCATTTACTTTCGATCGATACGAGAATTTATCACGTCGCGTCGCGTTTGATAAATAGCTTCGTCCCTTTTTCCATTTTTGCGTTTCTTTTCTCTTTTCTTTTTTGAATTTTTGCTAAATGTCCCAACTAAAATCAACTACAGGAAAATATGGAGGATAATAAAAATTCGTGGTTTCGGGTACTAAACAAAATCCCTGAAAATGAAAATAAATCGCGATTTGTACTCCACTTTTCGCGCGTCACCCTTTCACAGCTTTCCAAGTCTGGTGGGTCTTTCAATCTATCATTGTGGGCCACTGGTGGGATGAAAATTCAAGGCTGAGGGGAATTGCAAAAGTTTCATGGGTCTGAGAGAAGCTTCCAAGTGAATTGTGGGTCAAAATCGAAGGCTGGGAGGACTGAAATGGGTCACTAAGGGTATCTCAAAGGTTACGAATGGTGAGTCGTATGAATTATTTATCTTGTCGATCAAATTTATATTATTTTCCAGTGTTTCAGCGAAATTTTGTTAAATTGTAATAAATTCGCGGTTTTCCTTACTAAATAAAATGAAAATAAATTGCCTGGGCGTTCTTGATCGTAGAGATCAGTTCTTAAAGCCTATCGTTGCCAATTCTGACGAGATAAAAAGTACCTCGAGTACTGATAAGGTTCAGGGTAGGAATAAAATCTATTTAACAATGTCCTCCTGTGTGGTCTGCGTTTAGGGAGGTGTGCGTTTTTTCGATGATCGATTTAGGTAAATATTTAGAGCTCACATAAGAGTTCAATTTTCTCCTGTTCGAAAAAGAATTTTGTCTTTAGTTGAGGTACGAGTTTGATTATCAGAGGTTTAATTAGGTATTCCATTGCTACGATTTCATATAAGAAAGATATCCTAACAATTTATCCTCCTATTCCAATTTAATAATATACTTTTCTTACAGAATTTCGATATAAAATTGTGAAAATTGATAAATTATACCGTGTTACGATATCGGAAATCTCCCGCGAAAATCTCCCGCGAAAATTTCCCGCCTGACCTAACCGACGATTTTGCTAATGACTTTGGGGAGAGGGTACCGCAGGTATATAAGGACCCGCCGATGTCCCGCGAAATCATTTACCCTTTATACTGGGCCCTAGACACTTCGCGGCGTATTTTGACCTGAAGGTTCTGAGATGTGAATAGAGTGGTCGGGGGCTACTAGCTAGTCTATGTCCACCCTGTACACACTCAGCCTTCTTGTAACACTTGTATACATTAGAATCAATTAGAATTTCTATTACTAATTATTAAACAAATTTTAACAATTACCGGCACTCGCTAGGCACGTAATATCAGACTTTAAATACTCGACTTCGAACTTCGGTTTAGTCATAATTCTATTAATGTTATAATAACGTATAATTTATTAATTTTCACAATTTTATTATTAATTTATACTTCCAAAAATTTGTTAAAACATTACATATTATTATTTATACATTTTTGCAAGTTTCTTTGACAAATAAGTACGTTTCAACGATCTTATTACTTTCTCGTTGTGAAATCAAGTTCGGAGGATTAAAAATCAGGTTGACCCTTGGTCGTAAATTTAAAATAGCCATAGTGAAGGTGAAATTATTATTTTAAATAAATGTTTCTATACGAATTAAGAATCTATTCAACGTTTGTTTGTTGCAATACCGTGAAATAAATTGTATTATATATTTTCTCAGTTTAGACTGAATTTAAAGTTCGTAAGGATTAGAAATCAGGTTGACCTGTGGTCGTAGATTAAAAATAGCCATAGTGAAGGTAAAATTATTACGTTAAATAATTGTTTTTATACGAATTAAATATTTATTCAACGTTTATTTGTTGCAATACCGTGAAATAAATTGTATTATATATTTTTTCTGTTTACACTAAATTTAAAGTTCTGTTTACATGTTATAACAATTAGAATGTAGACGTTTTGCCGTTTCACGGTTTTTCCTCTGTTAATTATGTGTTTATAAATCATTTCAAACTAAAGCAGCACCATGCCCACCCTTAATTAAACCGTCTCAGTAGTTTACCGTAATTAATAATCTATTTTCGGAATTTATACGAGAATTTTTGAATTTTAGTAAATACTAGAGTCAGTGCATCGCGTATTGAAATAATAGCTTCATCCCTAGTTCGTTTATTATTGAATATTTTTACGCGTTTAACTTATGCTTCTCCCCAATTCTCGTCGCGTATTTTATTCAAATTTTCTTATATTCTAGAATCGAAAAAGAAATGAATTCGCGTTTTTTCTTTTCTAATTCTAATTGTTTAGCAGCTTTTCTGCTGCTATCGACCCTACATTTTTTTTTTTTTTTACGTGGAGGTAGGCCGACTATGTGATAAACAATTGGCAACCAAGCGGTGGCTCGCTAAAGCGATATATTATGAAATTAAATTAATCACTCAATAAGTTTTAACGTTAGATTGTTTCCTCGATATGGCCATGGTGGTCATCAGTGACTGGAGTGCCTCAAATGTTTAGAATAATTAAAATAAAATAAATGTTGTCAACTAAAAATTTTGAACGTCATAGCTAGCTAGACATTATTTTCAATTGAAAAAAAAAATTATAAAGCATAATACTATAATCCTATGCTTAAAATGTATTTTCTTGTGGTCGCCTGACAGCAACCTGTAAATCTGGCGTGACAGTGAACGTGTTAATAAGTAAATGTTGTTCAAATTATATCGTGTTTGATATCATTTTCATCAGAAAAATCTCACCAACATGTTAAAAAAAATTCCACATGAAAAAAAGTAAAATTAAAGAAATTATATTTTTCTATTATGATTTGTCGAGCCGTGTAATCTCGTAAAGGAAACCGACTGGTGTACCGTTACACGCTTCACTGACTGTGAGCGAGATAACACGGGCGCCGCAATGACGCAGACCTAGGCGTAGGACCATCTATACTGTCACTTGTAGAATCCAAACTTACTGACTCTTGTAGAGAATTTACTGTATATCGAAGATCATACCTACGACTTTCTGTTATTTTTACATTTACTTAACTTCCAAGTAATTTTAGCAAGTGTACAATAAAGATATTCTCTCTTCAAAGAATATTTAAAACAACAGAAGCGTTTGTGGTAGAGAAAAGAAAGATCCCGCTGTTAAACCTCGTCGAGAAGATTAAACTGTTACTAAAAAAGAAAACATTCTTTTTGGAGCAAGATATGTCAAAACAAGCTCGTCGGTGAATAAAATGTTAGCTGCACATGGCACGCATGTACACCTTTTTCAATGTACAGTTATCTCTGACAGGAACTCATATGCTTTTTTTCATAACAGCCTCGCAAATCACGCTGTAGGGAGCATGTTAAGAACGAAGCTTTAAGTCACTCGTGTACTGTAATCTTAATCACAATGATTTTTAGTCGCGAAAGGTAAGATACGCGACTCAATTTTGACCACACGCAACGACGGTATGTTATTCGCGGGAGATTCTTTTTTAAACGGTCCCATGTTGCGGACATTTTGCAGGTAAGGCACAATTATCGTAAAGTTGCGCCGACTTTAAAGAGAATTGAAATATTACCAAATATCGGGTAACGTTACGTGTCGAGACGTGGATTAAAAAAGAAATTTATTTTTCAGAGTTTCTCTTCTCGCGTATGATAATCAACTACAGTTGTAGCCTGTAAATTATAGGATAATTAAGACTCGTTAATTTAGCGTAAAATATGTGGAAGTATTTGTTGGATATTTCGGTAAATTTATGCTAAAACTGTGAGAGAAAGAGAATGACAAAACCATCATTCATTTATTACAATTTATTCTTGTAGAATAAAGATAACTAATTTTCAACAGACAGTCTCGTCGCTCTCTTTCTTTCCTTCCTTTCAGACTGAATTTGGTAGAATTTTTAATTTCCATTTTCGTGATCTCTGTGGGATACCTATATTTTTGGTCGATTAAAAAAATTCTGCGAATAGTGTTCCTTGTAATCTACAGTGAATGATCAAATTATTATGATTGAAAAGTTACATATTTTATGTTTTCCTTTTGTTTTGTTCTTAAAACGTAGATAGATAATTTGATTATATTTTCACAGCTTACCTAGCTAAAAAAAAGTTTAAATTCTATCGTTGTCTGGCAATTCGCCGAATATAAATGCAGCAGAAAGCCTATGGGAACGATTAAAACATGGAATCGCATCAGAAATGATAACTAATAAACAGCAAGTGACAGAGAAGCATGTGTCGATACGGCATTATGACGCGGGAATAAAAGAAATCTGCAGGAAAAGTATCGAAACTACGCCGAGATGTATTCAACCAATAATAGATTAGAATGATGGCTTGACGAATTTATCGATATCTATGTTTTCGAAAATTCTGAATAATTCACAGAAATGTTAGAATTCTCTTGAAATATTATTAGAAACGTAACAATACATTTTGTAATAAAAAAAGGTTTCATTTTAACACTAGGTTTACGGACATTTCTTACATGTATCTCTACGGACACGCGTCAAATTAAAGCGTGAATATTTTATTTAAAAACAACATATTATACATTATTAACTTATAAATGAACGATAACATGAACAATATATTCATATAAAATTTATAATAAGCACAAGGGATAGGAGGGAAATGTAAACTAGTGAAATTCGAAATGCGTCAAAATGGCGCGTCCCGTAAACCTAGTGTCAAGTGTACTTTCAATCCGTTCCTGTTCAAACTTCAAACAAGTGTAATACAAGTATAGTAATTGACAAAAATTTCACCGACTGCGGTAAATCATTCGAAACTCTATCGCCCGGTAACTTTCTCCCCAATTTCTCGATTCAAGTATTCCGCACAATAGGAGCCTACTCGCGGAGCATTCCAATTTCACCCCGAGGAACGTATTCAAGGAGCATTCTCTATTAACGAGCAATGTAGCAGCTAATAGAGGTGAAAATGGTATCGGGTATCGTTAACAATAACAGTATCCACCCTGTAATCTATGCAACTGAACGTTATCGTTTGGCAAGGATCGCTGAAAGCCGGCTGAAGTGAGCATGCAAATTGGCGAGAGCTCGTGCCAAGCGTCGAGACGCCCTTGAATCCGCCGCTAAGACCTTCCGATTAATTCGTCCCCGACGTCTGTCCTTTCTCAGCACCCCGGGAGAAGAGGTGTTCTCCTCTTATACCGTGCTGCCCCGTTCCTCGCCACTCGCGAGTTCCACGAACGATGGCGTTCTTAATTCACCGGAAGGTGTTTCAACTTTAATCCGAAGAGTGCCATTAGGATTGACTAAACGCCTGGCACAGGCCAACCGTAAAGTTCCAAGTGCAAAGTCTACTATAACCCCACCTTCTTTCTCGTCCAACGAAGTTCCCGCTGCCGTTCTTACGAACTCCGAAGAAAAAGAATTCATCCCCGTTTCCTTTGCTATCGACGGACGTCGAAGCCTTAGGCAGACAGCGGAATCTTTCAGATAACAGGAAGATGCTTTTACCTCGTGCCTCCTCCAACGATCGCTGAAGGCGGAAGCTTCGCGACATCCGCTGAGAATCTCAACTTGCATCAAAAATTGTATACGCGTGGATATATGTATGTGTACATATGTCTGTGTGTTCTGATGGTCAAGGAAATTCATTTTCGTCTTTCGAACGTATTATGCTTGCGAAATAGTATGTCACGCTTCTTTTGACCTGTTGAATTTCATACGAAGACGTTGGGAAACATTGTGGAAAGAAATGTGCATGGAAATTTCAGTTATTTACAGATTTACGTTATCCTGCAAAAGTTTGGGATCACTGTGCACTGAAAGTTGTAGAAAAATATCCCGAAAAAGTAGGAACTTTAGGAATCTTTAATTAACTTTTTATCACTCACTTTTAATTGTATCATACGTTACATATTATTACCATGTTCGTCAAAAGTACGTTGCTTTATTCACCCCGGCGCATATATTCAACGATGCCAGTTCACGTGTTTAATTCTTCGTAAACGTAGTTTTATTTTTGCAGAACAGAGTCGCCGCGATCGCACTCTTTTACCCGTTGTGATGTAAAATATACTTGAAAATGTACAGTTTATTCTACCGTAACACGATGCGGTTGCAGTGTTACAACGTGCGGTGGCTACACTCAACTGTGAACATGATAAGGAAACAAAGAAAAAAATGCGATAAAATCAAATCAAACAGGACAGCAAGAGTTAGAGAAACTGCAGTTTGCGTAAATACGATGCAAAAGATTAGGAAAGAAGATATGGTTTAAAATGAATAAAAGTGTTCAAGGTATGTTACTCGAAAATGTTAATAGTGTATCTAAAATCTGACTGTACGTTTCACTCCGATAAACGATTGAACAGTTAATTGCAAAATTATAGGTACGGAAAGTTGCTCTTGCATGTATCACTACTTCGTTTACCAAATTCAACGAGTGACAAAGTGGGCTTAAAAAGTGTACATTTGTAGTATGTAAACAATTAAACAGAAAGTGTATCTTTTCATAGAATTATTCTATTTTCTGCTTCATTAATCCTAATGGATATTGATCCACATTCCTGCGGAATGTTTGATTAACCTTTTAACGTTTCCGCAAACACAGAATTACGATTTTTCACAACGTGCAATGTTGATAAAATACCGACAGCGCAAGGAAACTGTAACCGGTAAACTAACCTCGAAATGCAGCGAGTAAATAAAAATATGTACATCGATATTTCGGCAAATTGTATTTTGTTGTATACTATCTAATTATGCGACAGAGTTAAGCAATTCCGTGTACAAAGAGTGTATAAATCCGGTCTGATGATTTCGTTTATGCAGAATTTCTGTCGGCCCACCATTCGACGTAAAAAGTATGGAAAATAATGGAGGAGCAGGTGAAGAGGAGGAGTTCCGTTTCACGGGAACGAAACTTACATGTTCGAACGAAGGTAAACGGGTTACGAACGCTGCTCGAGCCGAACTTATAACCTTAAAACGCCGATGAATTATTCAAAGAGACACTCAACTGAATAATTGATACACATGGCAAGTCAATGGGCGTATATATGTATACGTATGTATATATGGGTATGCTTGCAAGTCACTTTTCGAACGATCTCCCAGGTATGCTTCTTTAGCGTTTAGCAGCTGCACAACATGTAAATCGCTCAATTTTATCCCCAATTAATTCTACGGCTTGACGCGTTCCTTGAAGCAACGAGAAGAAAAGTATACCGTTCATGGTGTTGTCTTTTAAATCGTTCGTTTTTTAAAATACAAAACCTCGTGCCTTTCTTTCCTGGAAATAATTACGGACAAATTTCAATATTTCAATATTTCATTTATACGTTTCGCGTAATATTTTGATTTCTGCTGCACTCTTCTGCTGTGTAAAATCTGATATTATTTTGCCGTATTGTAAAGTATAATTTCGTTGCGCAAATGTGCATTGCAAGTTAGACAAAAATTTACAGAAAAATGTTAGCAATTTCAAGAATTTTTTAACAAATTTTTTATCGTTCGAATTTATCGAAATGAGGTAAATTTCAATTTCAAATCTACGAAGAATTAGTAGCAAACTTTTAACCACAGCAGCGTATATGAATTTTTAAATATTGCTTATATTATTTAATTTATTGCCCAGATCATAGCTATAATAATTTCCATTTTGTATTTCTACACCTGCATGAAATGTATTGTTTAATAAACGCTTCTGTCTCTGTCACTTTCAAGTACAGAATACTTGTACAAATGTATAATTTTTTTTATTATTATTATTGCACAGTATGCACTTCGTTTCCAAATTTCCAACCATTAGACTATTTATAATATATAGATTGTATGTCATCTTTGCCATTATTTATTTATTCTAAACAGTAGTCGTGAGAAAATGTTTGTTAAATTGGTGTTATATCGTTTGAAATACTGCAAAGCATTGCTCACGCCATATCTAGATTCCAGTAAATTGAAATTAGGGGACAGAGATCCTGAGGTTGCTAGGACATAGCTGATGATAAGCATTCTGTGGTTCAGTGGAATCTCAATATTGAGCTGTCATTAATTGCAGCGATGAATCTCTGTGGTATCGTCTAATCTCACGGTATTCGACGAGATTGCGCTGTTTATAGAAAAAAAAGTAACTGCAATTGTTGGAAATCCAATCAGTTAGCTTTCTATGTATATTTTAATAAGAAGGTGCTAAATAAAAAATATTGAAACGCTTGAAAATTTTGCTTAAACTTTCCAACTAAATTTACTAATTTATTTAATTTATTAATTGAAATTTGTTAAAAATAACCTTCCAACTAAATTTATATTAAACTGTTTTGCAGAAGTTATTATTGGAATTATTAAGCAGGTAAATCCATCGATATAAGAATATTAAATGTTGAATCAATATTTGTACGATATACGATGTATTTAATACCTAATGTGCATTTCATATTAAATTCATAATTCAGCACAGTCGAAATAATAAAAATGTGAAATATGTTTCTTATCAACTTTAAAGCAAAATGATCAGAGAATTATTTAACCGAGTGGAAAAACCGAACGTAGTGGAATGTAGTAGGAAAAACTAACAAGAGAGGTTCGGTAATTCGAAAATCCAAACCAATTCTGAAACTTTGCATGAATGTAATTAAAATTTACTCTCACCACTCTTAACTTTTTGAATTAAAAATAATGTTTCTCGAAACTTCTTCACTACCACAATGTAGGACACCGAAAACTAGACAACTGTGAATTCAACATTTTTCCCATATACATACTGTATAATATGAAAACACACCATTTCTTTTTTCCGTTTTGTCACTTTCATTGCCGAAACAAAAAATGGTTTCGTTATTAATGTCAATTGAACTACATTTCAGAGTAGTTTAAAATTTTTTAAATTATCAGGTCATCGACCTTCCCTTGAGTTTAATCGGTGTCAATAATCATTGGTTAATACCAATTCACCAATATATTTAGCTGATAATTTCGATGTATCGAATACCTCCAGCTGGTAATTTCGACGTACCGATACCCAGTTATTTGAATTATATTATTCAAGTTAGTATACATAATTCATTTCGCGTTTCTCGTACATACATAGGGTGGACCAATAAGAGTTGCCACCTTGAATATCTCCGGAATCGTGAAACAAAGAAAAAAAAAAAAAGTTTGGTAAAACAGGAAAGTTCATAACCATCGTATGGTTATAATGAATTTTTTTACGGACGTGAAGGTCTTCCCTTTTTTTTTAGCGATATATCATAGTTTTTTATTTATTCGTTAATAGCAGCCTCTAATTCAGGTGTTCGCGAGCAGTTCGCGAACAATTCTTGCCAGTGTGGACTCGATATAAGAAGAACACAGAGATCTAAACCATAAGTTCGGTTAACCCCTTCACAAATGATTATTTTACTGTCTACGCATACAAACGTAAGGTATTTATTATTTTAATACCGTGTGAAGCAAAAACAATTAATATATTGTATTATTCACAATTTGATAATTCTCAGTCTTGCAAAATTAAAATTAAATTTGAGGTTAACGTTAAAGTTTGCTATCGATACAGCTACTTTTGTCACGCCTTCGTCAGAACCTGTATCACGAGTCTGACTCGTTACAGGGCAAATGGTTAAAGTCACAAAGCCACATGTGACTCAATAAATTCTTTCTATGCTCTTGACTGATGTTGCGTAATTTCGCATTCATCTTTCGCAGTGTTATTCGCAAATAAATAAAAAACTATGGCACATCGTTAAAGAACGCAGGAATGACCATCACATCTCTTCAGTGACTTAACCCATAAAAGAATCGCTATGACCATAAACGATTTTACAGCAAGCAACTTTTATTCGAAAAATTTTTCCTTTATTTTCACGTGGTCCGGGAGATGTTCGAAGCAGTAATTTTCATTGGTCCACCCTGTATATATCTGCTAGATAGAGCACACGTGTATTGTAGACCAAATTTTGTAACTGGCGGATCGTTTTAAACGAATTGTACACTGCCAAAACGACGTCGACTCTTTCGTCCTGTGTACAGGGAATTTTTGTTTCGCTCGGAGAACGTCAGAAGATCAACCAACGACCAAGTGCAATTAAACAGCGATACCGCGAATAACGTTTCGCTGTTTCCTTTGCGGCAGATAATGGTGAATAAATCCATACCGACGGATTCCACGCGGTGGAATTATTTGCTCTTGGGCAAAAGTTCCGGAATAATCCTTTCCATTCTCCCGGCGTAATTTTATGCTAATATCGCGAACACTTTTTCCCGTGTATAATTGAAAATTAAGATTAATCATTTGTTATTACCGCGTTAAAAACGACTCGAAGCGTTGAGAAATTTCGAGTAATATTTCACGTGCGTCACGCGGAATTTTAAAAAGCGAGCACTGCATTAATTTGAATTTTAAAAAGGCGGGCGTGTTACGAGACGCGGGGAAGAAAGGTGAAACTGTTTTGCGGGAGAACGATAAAAGCCAGTTGTAAACCAAAATTCTTGCAAACCGTACTTTTTAAGCTTCTGTTTTTTTTATCTTTCTCCGTTAAAGTAGAAATTTCAGTGAAGTCCTTTCTCATTGTTCAGTAGCTTATCTTTTATTGCTTTGGATTGTTGTAGCTTGTTTCTTCATAAACGTTAATTATTTTTAATACTAGCTTTTCGTAGGTTGACTGATAAAATCCGAATTAATCGTATTAAGTAAGAATTGTTTCAGTAGAGAATATCCTTTTAGGAAATATCAATTTTAGAATATACATACATACGTATAGTGTAAGAAATAGTATATTCAATTTTTTGAAAATTAATTCCTTTCCTTATCAAAATTTGTCGCATTATTCAAACACTTTTACAAGCGCTAAAAAATGTTATGTTATTACATGTCAGATGTAACTTTCTGTTAAATATGTCATTTTATTTTTAATTGTTGAACAGCATAAAAGGACAAATAAATATATTATTTTAAAGATATTTTCATAAAGTGCTTTTCTAGGGATGTTTAATAATCGAATAACAAAATTTTTTAGTTGTTC
>NW_017100127.1:262059-279820 GCF_001263275.1 Habropoda laboriosa | reverse complement strand
AGAATATAATTTAACTATATTTATAGTTAAGAATTCAAAAAGAATTAAATTTCACCTATTTAGTACATCGCTTGACTTTTCTTTCAGCTAAATATAATTACTAAGTTTCTATTTAGTTCAAGTGCCAATAAAAGGTTAACAAATTCATTCGTCTAACAATAACACATGTTCGAAGTAAATCGGAAGGCTTCTCCTTTCAAGCATGATCGAATAATACGTGAAATTTCTGCAGTCCTTGATTCTAACTTAAATTGAAAGCGAAATTTGGTCAATGGTCACGTTAATTATCAAATGAAACTGCAAGTAAAATCAAATAAATCACTAGAATCAGTTTCCATTTCACAATATACAACAAAATCAAGCAATATCTGTAAAACACGTTTAAGTATTCCTTTCTTAATATTTACTTATTTTTCACACGATTATTAAAAGTATCTTAAAAACCAATATTCGTTCTATACATATATAAAAAAAAAACGCTCGTAATGAATGTTCTACAGTGAAAAAAAAAAAGGGTAGAAATTGTCAAGGATGAGGTAAACGATGCATCGGCTTTAAGCGACGGCAGGAGTTCTAGTTTCCACCTGAAACCTGCGGCGGTTGTTCGCTTAGAAGCACAGAGGGTCGGTCACGTACAATACCTCGGACCAGATCCCTAGTGAGCCGACACTTTCGTCGATCTATTAGTCGCTCAATTACCCAAAATACTCCGAGATACGCGCATCGGATACAAATTCCTCTGGCAGAATTTGATACACTTCCGGCATCCTAGCCGATATTAGGAATTCGGCAACGCTTGCCTTTCTTGGAATTAAAGGATTCAATATATACGTCTTGTTCTTGATAATGAATTTCCGGTTAACTGATTCTTTTTTTTTGGCAAGCGTCTTATTTGTCTTCTCTGACGGAGAAGAAATGTAGCCACTTAGAAACCATGTGAGTAACACCAGTAACTTAGATTTATCAGATTTTCGTTATTATTGTGAAAAATTAAGTATCAAGCATGTGCTTTGATACTGAAATTGGAAGAATTTCAAAAAGTGACTCAAAGCGACTCAAAGCCACTCAGAAATGGCTCAAAGTCGTTCAGAAATGGCCCAAATGTAAGACGAAAGTTACGAACCACAGGGATATTAAACTGATTAATTTATGTTGAAATATATTTTTGCTGGTGATTATGAAAGTGGCCTGAGTCAAAAATGTAAAAAATTTGAATTTACCACTTATTTTGTGTTGCGTCGATCTTTTCATAGAAAAGGAATTATATTACGAGAGCAAGTATTTTGTGAAATATTTTGTTTTCATACATAATGAAAAAATATCTTCTAATACACCCAAAGGGAAAATTCTAAATATCTCAGAACGAAAAATATACAACTTAGGACACTTTCATAATCACCGGCACAGTTTTGCTTGATAAGAACTTGCAGTACTTTAATTGTTATGAAATTCATAGCAGAAAAAAATTAAGTGACAAATATTTAATTATGTTTCATTCCGTTCAATATTTCTACACTTTTAACAAGCTTTTAAAATATCTTTTTCATAATAAATACTTAACACAAATTAATTCTATTTCGTATCCCATTAAGGGCAACACATTTTCGTTACATTTATTTATTATTTAGAAAGAAATATTTTTTCAAGAATTCTTCAAAATCAAACTCTTTTACCAAATAAAATTCAACTATGAAAATATAATTTTTGTATAAATAACAAAGTATTTCTTATCCTACGCGAAACAATTGATAAAGTAGCAGATTTTATTAGGCTACTTCATTTAACGTTTCTACTATTTCCTTGATATTACGTGACTTGTAGCTGATCGTCTCTTAAAAGAAAAATAAAATCAGGTAAACAGAGGAAAAGATATCGTAGCTATTCAATCTCAATTAGCAATTGAGCTGTCAGTTTGGTTATTCTATTAGCCAACCAGTTACCTTAAACGTCCTGGATACACGTGTATAAGTACGAAACCCTTTGGGCTACATCTGATACGCCTGAAGCTTCAAAGTCAATAATTAAAGGAGTTCATCTACTCCCATTTTCCTGTTTCTTTATGTGTTTACCTTAACCTTTCCTCGATAGAGTTATATTTACGTTTAAGAGTACTTCGAGCCTATTTATAATATTTATCAGTGCCCATTTATGTTAATTTACTAATCCAATGATATGTTTAGAATAATTCACTGATTTTATCACTGCTGCTCAGACATTTATATATATATTTTCGTATCACGCAATTTAAAGCAATATGCAGGAATAAACAGTGCAGAGATAGCAATATGCAGGAATAAACAGTGCAGAAATAGTGCCATTCATTATTTACAAACGATTTTTATACGTAATTTAAAGAAAGCAGGGAGACAAAATTTTTTATAAATTCCACTTTTTCTGTTTTCTTCAAGGTCGCCTGATTCTTCAAATGAAATGTGTACATGTATTTTTCTCTATCGTATTGTTCCGTACCGAACATTTTTTTGTCTATTTTCGCATCGAGCCTTTCTCCTTTTATTTTTATAGCTTAAGGAAATTGTAAGACGGGCCTGAAGAATCCGCGACCCATAGGATTAGCCGGGGCCGTTATTAAGCGCGTACCCTCGGTAATTTCACCACCAGAACTCAGTTTATTAACCAATATCCCGATTTTCCAATTACTGAACTAGTGTCTTCCTTCTCTCATGTCCTATCTCCTTTTTTCGGAATTCCCCAAAACCCCGACACCTCATCCTTCTACCACCACTTCCCACCACCACACCCTACGACCAATACTTAATGTTCTTATTTCTCCCATTTTTCACTTCCAAAATTAAACTCCGCCCTCAGTAGCTGAGATGCGTGACTTCCTCTGAATTTCGAATCAGTATCATTCTGAACGTTAAACAACCAAGTATTGAGTCAGTCCGAGCGCTGAACGCATAATCAAGTCGTTTATATTATAACGTTGGAGAATGGGTATTCCGGGATCGCTTCAGACCTCGTTAGAAAACAGTCCGATTTTTCTCTCGTGATTCAAGTTTGAAACATAACTCAAACCGACGCGAGTACACGACACGTATGTTATAGCAGACATTAATGTGCATTTAAAAATTCATAACAACGGGATCTTAAAATGATCTCGGACTCTAAAATTTTAAAACAAATTTGGAACTTCCTTTCATTTTTTACCATTTCTAGCATCAAACAAACTTCCCTTCCATATTATTCTATATAAATTTTCTATACTTATTATTTCTACAAATTTATTTGTATTCTATAAAATTCTATAATTATTATTCTACATCAATTTTCTATATTTACACGCTAAAAATAATGATCTACGTAATAAATGATAAACACTAAACAATAAATTATGCAACGTGCAAGAGTAATCGTTACACAGCTGATTCGAAAAATTAATTTATACGAAATTTTGATTTCACTAGTTCACTTTATTTTGCATTATTAAACTCCGATGTTTCCGCGAAAATCAAATTCATCAACACGTTATCTATCATCCTCTTAACGATACATGCTACAAGTTGCAAATCACACGTAGTTTGTGTTTGTGCCGACTTTAAAAATGTAAAAAGTATACATAATTTTTTTAAACTGAAATTTGAATACGTTTCAGTGCGTTATAGCGTATAATCAACAGTAAGTATGATACTTATTTCAAAGTGATACTTCTGTTCTTTAGCAGGTATTTTACGGAGGACGATTACAGACTGGTCTTAATGTAAAGCAGACAATTATATATAATCGTTCGTAATATACAAGGAAGGAAGGTTGTAATCTGTATGTTATTTTTCGTTTGCGAAAGTTGCTTTAATCTTTGAAAAAGGCACAAGTAAATTATTGAGTGTACGATGAAGAAACATGAAACATTTTGCTTAAAAATCTTGTCATAGTTTTCCAAGTAGTACGAGGTACTTGTATTGGTACTTTTTGTATCACACAAGACAGAAATTACTCTCTTCTGTAGTATACAATCAGGCAAATGTATTTGCAATTTATTTTGATCTTTTACAAAATAAAATGAACACTGAACAAAGCATAGTGCAAATTAAATTTCTGTAAATTTATTTACGTTTTAAATATATTTCAAGTAGATACGATTTTGTTTATCATCCTGAAGTAATTAAGTATTTAAGTAACTAATTAATTTTTTTTTACCGAAAATCTAAGCAATGCGATGCGTCAACTACAGTAATTCATAAACTGTCGAGTATAAAAGAATTCAATTTTCTTTTTTTGGTAACAAGTATTCTTACAATAATTATTTTACATAGACATAAATGAATTCTAAAGTTGTGAAAAGATGTCAAAGAATGTCATAAAATTAAATACAAATTTCCAAACCTATAAGATAATATTATGTTTTAGAATAGTCAGTTCTTTTCTCCACGATGAAGAAAATATCGAAGGAAATCGAAGCAGTTACAGTAGCAAGTAAATGCTTCCTGATTGTTTCAGCTATAAGAAATTTTAAAGAGAAAGACACGTTTCTATTTCAATCTGGAAAATAATTTCTAATAATTTCAACGAAATTCCATTGCTTATTTTCATGCACTTAATTTACTTTCCTTTGTTATGAAATAGCTTCTTTTTAAATTTGCACGGATCAAGGAGTTCATCGATACATTTATAGAGGGAATTATTAATTATTTGTAATAATGTAAAGAAAGATAAATAAATATTAATATAAACGTTACGCCGAAGTGAACAATTTAATTCTGTTAAAAATGTTCAATATTATTATATTTATATCGGTTGATGGAAACACTAATAAAATTTAAAGATTTGATAAATGATGAATGTTTGCAATTTTGTTAATCACATTTATAGCATAGAAAATGTAAAATATTATTGCCTCTTAAAAATTCTATTTTTCCGGGGATTTAATTTTTACTCAAAAATACTTCAGCTTGCATTGAAACTTTAATAATTAAATGCAAATTTCCATGGCAATTAAGATTGACCAAATATTGACTAAATATTTAAATACAGATTTTTCCATTAATTTATATTTAAATTTCGTTCCTACGATCACAGTATTTTTAAATTGTACCGTATTCACTTACTTCGCGTAAACAAATTGGAACGATTTCAACGGATTAAGTTTCGTCTGTACGAACTGTTCATATTGTGTTAATATTAACAAGAATAATTTCCAAGTGATTATTCAACCTCGAACTGTTCAATCTACCAGAGAATTGTTCCGTATTTAGTAATTCAAATATATACAAAGCTCGAAAATTATAGCATTCGGATAGCGGAAATTTGATAGCGTGAATGAAAAAGTCACGATGATGAAGACTGATGTAAATCTGGTTGCGCTTGTTGTTAAGAGACCTTCTTCATTTCCTGATTCATATCTCTTGCACACCAACCATTTTTTAAAGTCATCCAGACCGTCAGACCTCTCGTTGAATATCCTGATGGTTTTCACGATGAACATGATGTACACAGTGAAGCAATTTTTGTTTTTAACCGTATAAGCGCGGTTATAATCGCGAGACCTGATGAATTTATCTCTGATGGGAGTTTTAAGACCTCGGAATAAAACACTTCATTGTTCGTGTAATTATGCTCCGAGATAAGAAGAACCATAAGAATTAAAATTGAACATAGACACAGCATTCAAATTTCTCAGTAATTCATTTCTAAGCATGTACTTACGTATATTGATTTAAGAGCTTTTCGTTTCATAGTTCTCAATTACTCAAAATACTCATGGGAATTTGTGAAACACTTACAACAATCTTCTTATGTTATTCAAATATGTGAAATGCTACGCAAAAAAATTGTGTATAAAGTACGCACATAGGCTCTTCTTTAAAATTTCATGGCCATTTTAAACTATCCAAAACCACAAAATTTAATAACTGTATACACACCGATATTCAGGAAATTCTTTTCTACCTTTCCAGACTAAATTCAACTTTCTATCGTTTCTACTTTTCACGCGATACCTGATTCTTCCCCAGAATCCTGCGTTTTTAGAAAAGACTGAGGGTGACAGAGCAATTCTGCTTTCAGATTTGCGTTTGGGACGAAAAACTCTACAGAATCGTTCAATGGATATTACAGATCCGAAGAAAAGTTTCAATTCTATTTTCGAATTTTAACATCACGTCAACTGCTCATGGTTTTACAATAATTTATCGGACACTATAACTTGAAATCCTTAAACGAAAGATATAGAACCATTTAGTTTTCTAAATTAGGCGAGGCTCAATTTGTAACAATCAACGTTCCATTCGCATTCCTTAATGAATTTGCATAATCAAGCTTCGTACCTATGAAAAAATATTTGACAACCGAAAACCATCAGGTGCACAAACACTCGATTCCTCGTTTCACCACTGGAACATAGATTGGATTAATTTATCCAAGACAGCATCATCTGGCGTGAAATCGGGTCCTTGGTAATCTGATAAGCGCGTACTAGAGGATAAGCGGGCGGTGAAGGAGGATCGTTACGATATAACGTGGAAGCTGTTCTTCTTCACGCAGGAGAGAATCGTGTCCTGGTCGGTGATCGGCGAACAGACTTCCTTAAAGCTGTTCCTGGTTCTTGGAGGGAACAGTCGTACACCACTGGCGGGATTTTTGCAGAAGCTACAGAGAGACGTGTCAACGACCGGACGATTGCAGTCCAATCCTTCACAGTACATATAACAGGTCTCCGAGTCGCAGCTTTTGCCTTCGCTCTTCGTGCTTCCTTCGTTGCGTGCCGCAGGAAACTCGTATCTCTCTCAAATATTGATTCCTCGCTACTCAATTATCGGGCCCAATTCATTATAACGTAATCCTTCTTCGGAGTTTTCGCGTTTGGTTTGCGCTGTCGAAAAATCGATAACACGACAGACTCCGTTTTTCCCGCATCGATATGTACACTCGGTGATAAATAAATAATATTTTGCGTTGTTTTATTTGGAAACCGAACATTTAGTGTAAGCTTCTTCGAAATGCTGGAACAGCTACAGTTATTGTTTTATGAAATTCTGTAGCGTAGAATGTTTATCGGAATTCGATAATTTTAAGACTTTTTCTTCGATACAAGGTGTCTTCTTTTATTTTTCGTGTACTATTGTATTTTTCTTTTTCAAGTAAGTCCACTTTATCGAATAACAGTTTATAGTAGCTTTTATCTTTCCATTATGCAGCACAGAGTACATTTAATTGCAATTAAGCATGCACACGTGTGATCCCATTCAAAGTTATACAGGGTGTCCAAATTTTTTCGGATCAAACTTTGTCGGTATGTTCTATGGACGTAAGTAAGGAAAAAATGTTATATAAACGTAGGTCGATTGAGGCTTCGTTAAAAAGTTATAACAAAAATGCCACACTATTCTATTCCTATTTCGTATTATTGTCATAACTGTTTAATAAAGCTTCAAACGTCCTATGTTTATACCACATTTTTTTCTCACTTACACCCATAGAACATGCTGGCAAAGTTTGGTCCGAAAAAATTTGGACACCCTGTATACATAATTCTCGAGGTACACATAAGAACGTAATTAAGATTCGAAGGACTCCATTCTCACAATTTTAATACATTTATGATTTTAATACAATCCTTTATCGTAATATTACGCACCTCTCTCCACTTTGGTTCTCTCTTCTCTTAGATTAACGTTCTACAGATTGCGAACAAGCGAAGCTATACAATGTGACGGTTTAATCGTGGGAGCAGAATTTCACTAACGCGAAATCTCGCGCGTTACAAGAGCGTCTTCTCGGTGTTGATGAGAAAATCGAGGCTGCTCCAGATAATCGAGGATGTAATGAAGATTGACGACCCGATAGCAAATAATGACTAAAACGATCTGCGCGCAGAGATATTAGGTGCAAGGGTGCAGCACCTAAAGAAAATGTCAAGATCCTTATCCAACGAGATAAGCATTGTGAGATCTCCCCGCGAATTATGATTCGTCGTTAAGAAGCGGCTTCATTAACCCCGATGTCCGACTTAAGCGGTATGTTGATTGCGACAAAAATGTAATCTGCGCGATCTCGGTAACGACAATTTTAATCACCAATTACGATTATCGTTTCGGGACAAACGTACACGGTGAGAGTGTCGTTTATTTCTCCATCCAAAGATGCAATTACCACGAACGTTTCTCACGTTTGTTACTTCTATTTTTTTTCTCGTCAATGGTGCAACGAATCGTAATTACTCGGCCGCGAAAAAGGAACAGCTTTTATCCTACGGTGGACAGATTTTCAATAAACAAAATGACGATCCTAATGATTCATTTCTAATTGAAATCGTGACGTGTCGCCTGGGGTGAAAAATTGGCGAAACTAAAACGATGCGGTTGGCACGCAGCCCACACGCTTTACGTTTTCATTAAGCTTACGAATACACACACACACACACACACACACACTGTGCAAAAGTAATTTCTCCGTGGCACGTGAACAGGGTAAAATTACAAGAATAGAACACGTTCTGTAAGGCGGCTTGTAGACAACACAGTGGCATAATGGATACGTTTTGTTATGCCTTGTTCGTTCTAATTGCCGGCGCGTGCAAATCGTGCTGAAAATATTGCGACGCCTGATGAACAAGGAAATATACGGTACGGGAGACATCTAATTAGCTGGGACGTTTCCCTGCGCTTTCGCGAAATTTTAATGGGAATCCCCTTTTCCAACGACGAATTGCCACTTTCGCGAGGCTCAGAAAGAGGACCGCGTATATTTTTACGTAACTTCGCGACAGTTGGTAGAAATTCCTGCGGCATGAAAATTCGGCAAAGGGAAGTTTATTTGTTTATCGACAGAAGGTAACGCAATTCGCAACGCGGGATCGTTCGTCTTATTTACCTTGGTAAAGAAGCAGCGCCTCGTTGCTAATTAATTAACCAATTACAATTCAACGAAAGACCGGTCCGTATCTCCTCGAGGAACCGTCTAGAGTGGAATATTAATTCTCATATTTCCGCGGATCAAGTGCGCCGAGAGAAAGAATTAATTATCGACACTTCGATACTACTTTCGTAATTAGGAATACCTTTGACGGGGATAGTTGGTTTCATCTTTTGTTCTTAAAGATCGTATTGTTTCTTCTTATTGTGACTCAGGCGGAAGAGTTAACTCTGCGAGCAGTTTACTTTTTTTTTTTTTTTCATTAAACGAACTACCTTGGTAAGTATCTGCAATATTGCAGCATGGATATCTGATCACTTAACTATTTATAGTAATATTTAATAATTGCTATGTTGTTCAATATTAAACTAATGTTAATGCTTTCATTTCCCTTATGAAAAAATATTACGTTTTTATACATTATTAGACGTAAGAAGAATGTAATATTTTTCACATTTTTCATACATTTTATTCCTATGAAATAAAGAATGTAGATAATTAAAATACTAAATTATCTTGCCTCGAAGGTATGTATTTTTCTTTCTCTTATAAAAATATTACGTTTTTGTGTATTATTATACGTAAAAGAAACGTAATTCTTTTCACATTTTTAATCAATTTTATAACCATGAAATAGAGAATGTAAATAACGAAAATATTAAATTATTTTGCCTTCAAGGGATATATTTCTATTTCTCTCACAAAAAATATTATGCATTTATATATTAATAACTTTTTCATATTTTTCTGAGCACTTGCATTGTCACACATTTCATCGCAATAAAACAGAACGCGAATAATAAAAATACTGAATAGATTTTGGCTCGAAGGAAAGTACGCGTAATTCGGCATAATTAGAAGTAAATAATTAAACGTAAGAAAATATGTAGAAATGGTAGAATAAATTTCCCTCGCACGGGGGTTTTATTTTCAAGGAAATCTAATTTGAAATTCGCCAAGTACGTGCACGCTGAACTGTATAACACGGTTTCCTATCTTATTTCCATGCTGTCGGTGCTTACAGGCACAAAGATACGTAGAGCTGTAATTCTGCAGAAAAATGGATTGTAAAATTTTAATCAAGACCACGTATATACTCCGTATTTTCTAAAAATTGATATCCACGCTAACAAGACTCCGAGCAAGAAAGAAACTTTCTAGGTTGGATTTGTACTTGGATCTTTTATGAGATTATGTAGATACGTACACTGCCTTTCGGAAGTATTACGACACCCGTTGTGTGTAGAAAGTGTTATACGGTTCAAATTACATTTCCTCGCCAAAGTTAGTTTCATATATTAGTGAAAATATAAATATGTACTCGTTATACTTCGAGATTTTAGAATGAATCCTTTTTTTAAGGATATTGATCATTTTGTCGTGATTTTTGTATGGCAAACAATTTTATATTAAACTTGTAATGAAAAAGTCGTTTGCTTCACATTCGGTATATCCCAGTAGATTTCAATAGATTTTAGTGAAATTTAGATTTCAGTAGAGTACAGTAAATTTTAATAGAATTCAGAGTATTTCAGTAGATTTAAAAATGAAACACAATTTTAATTTCAGTGGATTTTAGTAAAATTTTGTAGATTTCGTAGGGTTCGGTAGATTTTGGTAAAATTCAGTAGACTCACATGGGGCCTCAACAAAAGTATCAGGCAGTCCGTTTTTCGCTACTTGTTGGTCCTTCAACCTGAAAATACCCCTTAAAACTTAACGTTTCCTAATTTTCCCCTATGTCTTGAAAACTATAACACATCTGAAACAATTGTTACAATAAAAATTCAATGTCTCTCTATACCTAATAGAACCGTGCAACGAAATTATTAAAAATATTTGTTCAAATAAAAAACACTTCTCCACTAACTTCATTTAAACAAAATTTCAATCTCCTCTTACCAAAAATATGCATCAAATCACTCTAACAATTTCGTCACACCTACTATAGTTTGCAAAGTAGCAAAAAAGTAGAAAACACACGTTAACAATTAGGAGCAAGAAAAGAAATCGCCTGCAAAGTTAAAAAAAAAAATCAGAATTACCAGACTACCAAAATTCCCTCGTTACTGTCCTCTACCAGCAAAACCGACGTTGCACGAAAACTAAAAGCAGATACAAGATTGAACTTGGTCACGTGTCGATGTAAATAGCGCGACTTAAAACGCCTACACAGATTAAACGGTCGTAAGATCGATTGTAAGATCGGGCGAAATCACTGTAGTCTGGCAGCAATCTCCGACCAACACTCCTGTTTAATCGACAGTAGTGACGCTTATGAAAGCCCCTTGTTTTGCATAATTGCCGCTTATGCGCGCTCAACGACGGTGGGTGGCTCGGGGGGGAAAAGGGACGTCCTTCGCGGCCGGATGGGGTTGCTGGATGGTTGCTTCGTGTTTGTGGTGTTCCTGCGATGTGTCGAGTACTTACCACGTACTTGCTGCTCAGAATGGCAACACTAATGGCGGCACAACAATGCAACGAGCTGCAAACAGGAGTCCTGTCTTTATGGGATTGCTATATCCCCCTTTACCTACGTCCTCTTTCCTTTTTCGCCTCGCTTCCCTTTTACATTCGGTTTTTTCTCCTGTACTATAGCGTGTACATGCTTAGCGCGAACCTTCTATGCTCCAACGACCTATTTTGCTCTTGCTTTTCCTTTATCTTTACCCGATGTCATTTATCGTTTTCATCGAAGTGTCGCAATGGAAGGGCGGGTGACACTCGAGGGGCACGTTGATTGGTAATTTGGCGATCGAGCGACAGATTCAAAAAGGTTTCTATCGAGGTTTCGAGGAGACATCACGCACATTCCGAGTCGCGATCGAACACTCGAGTTATTTAAAACAAGTCGTCAATCGTTTCGCGACGTACCCTACTTTTGCTACGTTCCGAGCAAAACAAATTTGAATTAGTTGCCAAAAATTAATTTGGCGGGTACGGCGACCGCGAGCTTCCTTTTGAACATCGCAAAAGAACGCGACGCGACAACATTATTGTTTCAAATAATTTCCACAATTTTCGATACACTTTTACTGTTTCTGGCACGATCTACGTACTGTGTCATTCGTAGTACCATAAAAAGTGCAACATACTCTCCTAAAATTGCACATAAACTTGGAAAACAGTTTCTTCCATTAATTACTTAGAAATGCCACTTTCATCGGTAAAATTTTCCCGGACGCAACGTGAAAACGACCGAATTATCAATCGTAATTTACAGAAAAAATATCGCAATCCTCGTCGATTCTTGCAGTTATTTAAACAACGGTAGATTGCAATTTTATCTGAAATCGTTAATTAAACATTACACACGCGGCTAAATTCAACAGTATATTTTTAACCATATATTACAGTATTTTCCTTTTATAAATGTGTAACCTGTGATATGTTATTACTAAATTCGACCAAGTCCTATTTTCCAACAAGTTTAATCAAAATTTTGCAAATGTTTACTATTATTCACCAACGAATACACAAACTTGAATTAATCTACCGATATGATTGCACGCGTGCATGTTTATTTTGATCAATATGATTAATTTTGAAATATTAGAACGAAAATCTTCAATTAATAATCCTTCATAAATTAGTATATTCCAGAAATATCACAGTTTATCTATCCACCGGTAATTTCACATAAAAAGAAATAAAAAAAAAAACTAGAATTTCTAATTATCACGTTGGACTTTCTCAAAGTTCAATCCATGAAAAAAAAAAGAAAAAAAAAACGTAATACTGTTCGATTTAAAACAGATTTCGCACAGGTTTATGGGACACATCAAGAACTTACGACGCGTGTGCACGATTTATTCGCATAGCGGATCTGAACGGCGAGTAATATCCTGCACGCGCCTGTGCCCTTTCCGTGTGTCGATGCAATTTGTCCTGGATGATGGCGATGCACTATTGCAATATCACCAAGGACAACTTGTGACTCTCTTTTTCCCCCTTTTTTCCTCCTCTCATCCGGTATGCGTTACTGTAGCTCGCGTTCATCGCAGATATGTAAAGCGGATATGAAAGAAATTTTTTATTCCACTTCGTATCCCTTGCGGGAAAGTTTCTTTCATACGTGAATAATTGCGTCGTTTAACAGCTTCGTGGTGTACTTTCGAGGGTGATCGACAGATCTACGTTGCAACATAAACGTCTTGGTATGGCGTAGTAATTTTTGGTACGTAGAATTGAAATAGTTACGGGGACGAACCACCCTGAGGCTTCGAAAAGTAGTTTAACCCCTTAACGTATGATTTCTTTTCGGACTATGCATCTAAGCGTCAGCCATTTACCGTTTCAGTACTGTATCAGGTAACGCAAGCTAATCTGTTAGAGATTAATTACATTCAACAATGCTCAGACTTTCGAATTAAAACGAAAGTTAGGATTACCATTAATTCTTTTTTACTAATGTAACTATTTTTCTCACATCTTGACCGGGATTTCTGCCACGAGTCTGACACGTTGCTATAGGTTAAGGGGTTAAAGTTTGTAACTACTAAATGACAAGTTTCGACTTTTTTTTTCAGAGGATACGATAACTTGAAGATTTTTTTATAATTTTCGAACGGTAAAAATGTGAGTACAGCGTTCAAAATGATTTTGCGAACTTGAAGGTCCCTATTTCACGTGTATTTATCCCCTTTTTTACCTTTGGTTCTGTTGTTATATATTGTGTCGAGATTTGTTATTCTTATCTAGAATCTGTAAATTTAGGAAGCCATATTGTGTTTCTGCAAATTGGGTACTCGAGCAAATATAGTTAAATATTCGGTTGTCCATGTATTATATTAAAAAGTGTACGAATTAAAATACGAAGGTGAATTTTTATGTAACTAAAACGTGATTGGAAAATTAGGTTCATTTCGATAGAAATAGAGAACACAGAAATTCAGAAGATAAAGTCGAAAACTTGCGAATAATAACACACAACAGAATTGGATATTCACTTTTTCTGAAAAGTTACTAATGGGTCGTTTTTGACCCGACCGTGGTCGTTCTAGTATTAAACACACTCGAAATAGAAATCTCTAAATATACGTGTACACGGTGTACTAAAACCAGGGATTTTTAATTCCCTAATACACATCACGCGTGTCTCGTGCACGCGTTTACCTCTAATACACATTCAAAGCCATGAAGTTGTGGAACCAGAAGGCACTTACCTTTTGATTTGATAAAATCAAAAGGTTTATTGGAAATATTAATCCAAATTATAAAATTCGACACGAACTTATGGGATGACCTAAAATGTTTATTTCTTCTCAAACTTTGCATATCATTTAAAAAGTTCCTATCGAACTTCGAATTTGATATTTCCGAGAAATTTATGTGGAATAAGTAGATAATCAAAGCATCGAAAATGTCGAAGAAGCAGATGTTGAATACCTTAGATAGAATCACTCGTGTACGATCTCTATCGATCGTTTGAAATTAGAAATATCGAAAATTACACATTGCATATTACCAGAGTATCGAATATTGCACAAAACTTTCTTCGCAGTTACACGATCGCAACTGTGAGTTGCGTAAAAATGTAAGCAAGTTGGAGAATGCACTGACCTGTTCTGCAGATTCGGTGATGAAAGAGTGGCAATATTGTATGCTGAAGTGCGCTCTAGGTTCTCGCGCGAGAAAGCTGAATTGAGCGTGCTGAGGTTCACAGGTTGCGTACGAGATGCGCCTTAACGCGTGCGCCATTTGCACGCACTGAAAAAATAAAACAAACATACTGTATATTTTCGAACAGTTGAAATAAAATTTTGCAAAGCATTTGCAAATATGACTGTAAAAATCCAGATCACCCAACACTCTTAATTTTTTGGAAAGCACAATGTTTTTAGAAAATTCTTTACACATTTTTGAATTTAACTTTTTGCCATATTTGCACGGTTTCGTAGATACTCGCGATAGTACACGAATTCGTAATTTGTTTGAGGGAGCGCGGCCTTAGTCCTTTAAAATCAGCCTTCGGCGAATTTGAACTTTCCTTTGGAAAGTTATTGCACGCTGACTAACTTGTTTCTGAAGAGCCCAAAAAATACTGCTTATCACGTTGACCCCTTTGCGAATCACGATTAAGAGAGAGCCGGTCGCGATGATAAAAGGACATTATAATTCATGAATCGTACATTTCGTATTTCAACCTTCGTGAAATGTTTCTTTCTTTTAACATGATTCTATAATCTCTCAAACAACTTCCTTATATTTTACACTCAACCCTTACCTGGTCAAGGTGAGTCTGAAAGACTCGAACGCCTAATTTTTGAACCCCTGGCTGTATTATAACGAGTCAAACGCGTGCTACAGATTTTGGTCAAGATCCGATAGAAACACTTATGTCAGTAATAAAAATTTTAATTCTAAGTTTCTATTTAATTAATTTGCAACACATCAGCTTTTCTTACTTGACATAGTATTGAAACAGTAAACAGCTGACGCTTAGATACGTCAAAGAGTTAAAAATGTTTTGAACCCACTCGAGAAATCCAAAATCCCTTCTATTGTATCAACTAAATTATAGTCAACCAAAGAAAACATATTTAAATAATTTTATTACACAAGGAAACAGTAGAGATCCATCAGACTCTGATCTATTTTTGCAGAAACCTCCTTAAATTATACTAAATACATACATAATTCATTTAATCCTGAATATAACCCGTTAAATAAGTTCTCAAAAAGTCCTGAGTATTTTTGAAAGTTTATCCTAAAGGCAAACTATAGCACCCGTTAATACTCGTATATTCCAACATGCTGTCCATTTATTTACGTTACACATTAGGTCTGTGCAAAAGTTTCCATCGCTCATAAATCGACAGCAACAAAAGACAATATGTTTCTATTTTTATTGAAATTTTCACAGCTGGCATCCATACTGAATACCCCTAGTAAAATATCATTAGTATTCTCACGACGATTAATTGCAAAAATAATAAAAAAATACTCTGCGAACTTTTGCATAAACCTAATAAACAAACTACCCAAACAAAGATTAACCCGTCCTTTCATCAAATCGAGCGAATATCAGTTAAAGCAGTAAAATACATTTTCCAAAATTTACACACGAAATATCTCCTTCCGAGAAATTAGAGGGAAGTATTTTCTCTGGCTTCAATATGATCCTCGCTAATTTCGCATAGTGGTGCCTGCAGAGGATCGTAAATCCAACGATTTCCTCCATGTTTACAGCGCCAACTCTCTCTCTCTCTCCTTCTATTTGCAAAACGGATAGTAATTGCAAGCTTTCCTTCCCTTTTGAATACGAAATAAAAATGTCTACCAAATAATGATACGCCACTCGGAAGGCGCGCGTAAGGTCAAAAGATCAAAGCAGCTTGTTACGTTTCAGTCTGCAGGTACCGGGAACACTTCTCAGGTATAAAGTAGCGACGACGTCTCTCGCGACACCATTCTCGCGCGTTATCTTCTGTTATATATTACGGAGCTCGTTGAATTTCTCTTTGCGATTTTATACGTTCTTACTAGTTTTCACCGTTTGCTTGTTTCTACGTCGCTTCCGCCCCCCTTTACAGTGCATGCTCAAAAACTTTCGGCCCTCTTTGAAGTACTACGTATATCACGGAGGTTCCCTCGAAAGCTGGTTTATTCAGCGGTCACGAGTAACGATAATAAAAAGGATCTACATTTGCTCGACGAAAGAACTTATCTCTATCTTATATGTCGGGAGATGGAAATTTTATGATTAACCCTCGTCCGTCCCTCGTGTGAAAAAATTCTATTATTCTTTCTTTAATTCCTTAAATTCCTTGTTTATCTTTTCGTTTGATCGATTTCTTACCATTACGTCAAATTGACACCGAGGGACCTATTAAGATGAGGGACGGATGAGGGTTAAGCATTTTTAGGATTTCTAGGTTAGCTTTCCGTGTTCCTATTGCAAGAAATACGGGAAACTTTCGTTTAGAAAGAAAATCTACGACGTATTTTATTATTTACACTAACGAGAAAAACAGACGTTTACAGATACAGACTATTGCACCATTTGCACAGACTGACTCGCTTTTGTTGCTCGCCTCTTGTTTACATAATATGTACATAGATGTTTCGGGGAAGTTCTCGGTTATTCCAAACGAAACAGAAGTGAATGTGTTTATGTGTCTTCCGCGGTTCGAGAAATTCCCCGAATGTTCTCGAAAGAAATAGAAACTATTTTTATTTTAAAAAATTAATTTGATTTTGAAATTTTCGCTGTGAAAATATTAGTTGTACCGCTTTGTGTCTTAAATTCGGAGCTGGATAAAATTTGGAGAAAAAGTATTGTACAAATATGAAAAAGTTTGTTGCTGTAATATTTTTTGTTTAATTATTTAGCGAATCGTTAAATTCGCTAAACTGCGGTGATCAAACGTGGTGATCAACTGAACGGAAGGTAATGAGTGTTATACGAGTTGTGTTCTAAAAGAACATAAGAAAATGGCATCCTCATTAAGCTGGATAACTCATAAATATCACTTAGGAGTATGGAAGTGTCAGAGATATCGCAGCTCGTTAGTAGCAACAGTAAATCTTCGGCAAGCTGAATCTGACGAGTGTGGGATGAACTTCAAGTATAGGAAATCAAACTGGAGTACTGATCAGTTTTTTTATGAAATATCAAAGTATGTTCGTCCTTTCGTGATCCAAGTATTTTCTTTTCTACAGAATTTCTGATTTATCTAGGGATCGTTGCGTCTGTGATCGATGATAAATTGAGATCAATTTTAGTCTGAGTACTTCCTTTGGTCACGAGAATAAAATAATATACTATTTTGGATTTTATAAGTTATCTGCCATATTTCACTTATCATTCAACTTTACCCTTTTCTTTTGGTCTATACATCTTTATGTTGTATCTATAAACTTTCTAAGCAGTTTTAATTAGAATATGTTT
>NW_017100127.1:261739-261959 GCF_001263275.1 Habropoda laboriosa | reverse complement strand
CGTTATTAAGAAGGGCTGTCAATTTATGAAGGTGTCTTGATTTATTTTTTACAGTAAGTTATTCAACTCAAAGTCTGGGAACTTTTGTTACACATTGTATTTGTATTATTTGCCAATATCTTTAAAATTAGATGTAATTATTATTGTATAAACCTAAATAATTTGTCACTTTTTTTTTTTCACTTCTGAGAGAATGAAATAATAAATTTGAAAATAAACA